>NC_092859.1:81396438-81396949 GCF_032062135.1 Pyxicephalus adspersus | reverse complement strand
TCTGTCATTTGCAATCCCTATTTAATGTACAGCGCTGCGTAATATGTTGGCGCTATATAAACCCTGTTTAATAATAATAATAATAATAATAATAAGTCACTAGCTGATAGGATTGTAAATGCTGTGCATGTCAATAAGCTTTCCCGAAGGGGTCCAGGGTTTATAGCTACTGTATATACTTGAATATAAACCAAACTGAATATAAACTCAAGTTACTAGCTGACAGGATTTGAAATAGTGTATATGTCACCACATTTTACACGGGGCTCCTCGGTTTATAGATGATGGGGAGAAAAACAAACTTTTTGCTAACTTCTTTTCTGGGATCTGGAGGCTTTGGGTGGAATACAGCCTCAATTCCTAGATCCACATTAACCTGGTAGTCTGACCTCCCTAATATTCCCAGCTGTCCACAAGCCTTTAAATATAATTTTTAAAAATTTAAAAAAATAAGTTCACTGATTTTTAGGGCTTTCTTTCTCATAAGCTCTCTCTGCTGGGAAAGCCTTCT
>NC_092859.1:81388243-81394761 GCF_032062135.1 Pyxicephalus adspersus | reverse complement strand
GAATCCCAATGTTTATCACAGTTACTTTCAGTGCAGAGGAGGAGCCTGTAAGCAAGTACAACATTACATGTAACTTTGGGGTTCAATTAGTTACAGAAATGCAGAATTTATTTGCATTTAGACTCCATTTAGACAAGATTCATTTTATTTCCATTCACTTTAATAACATAAGAAAGTTGGCCTCTGTGTGCCTCTGTGAGTTAGTTTTACTTTGTTACAGAGGCTTAGCCTTAGTGTTAGACCATGACCAATTACTATTACCAAATTCACGCACTAAAAAGAAGGGTTTTCTGGCACCTATCAGGTGTACTTTACTTTTCTATGTCAAGTATGGCACAAGCTATGAGAATGATTACTTTTAAGGTTATCCTAATACTCAGCAAAACATGTTACAGATGAACTCTATTCAGCTACTTACAAGTACCCTCAAACATCCCACTCTCTGTAGTGCCCCTTAGTACTTTTTTAATTACCTTGACCCTGTACTTTCTAACTCTCTTCATAGTCCTTGCGATGTCATTAGAGGGCCTACAAAAGAAAAGAAAGGGACAGATCTCTACTGTTTTCATGGACCAAATTAAAGGCAGGCTCATAGCTCACAGCAACTTACAGCTCAGTGCTGCCACTTTTATTATCTCTAGAACTATACATGATTCTCATACTCTGCAAGCATGCTGAACATTATAGGGTGCAGGCATGGCTTTATTTCTCATGTTTACTAAATAAATCACTATTCTTCTTTATTTTCTTTATTAACACTGAACTCTAGGCAAAAGTAAAACCCCTACTTTCCTTCCCTTCTTTGTGCCGGGCTCATCATCCAAACTGGTTTCTGTTATCTGTTCTTTGTTTCACCGATTATAGGTCCTCTCTGCCACTACAGACAATATAATCAGCTTCTTCGTATAGCATATTACCTTGTACAGTCACTGCTCTGTGACTCCACTGAGTGTGAGCGTAAAGAAGATTGTGTGAAATAAAAAAAACATTAAAACCGCATAAGCAAGGACAGGAAATGTCTATGCTGACAGCACTGCCTCTCAAAAACTGTATCAGAACATTCCTAGACAGACAGCATTTTCATGCAGAGCACCTTAGAAAATGCTCACACACAAGGCTAACAGGACAGAAAGTAAATAGCAGCAAGCAGTGGGCCAGATCACTACAGACAGCGAGGGGCGGACCGGATGAAACTGTAAGTCAATTAGACGGGAATGAGGAGGTCTCTAGATATCTTCTGCAGCTTCTAATGCTTTCTGCTGTTACCCTGTATGTATTTGTTCAGTTATGAAGAAAGTGAACTACACCGCTAGTAGAAAATGAAATAATAATAGTTTGTTGTCTTTTGCATTAGCTGTGACCTTGCATATGCCCAATTGAAGTTATTAAGTTAAATTAAACTTTGTGTTTTATTTTAGGTGCATACCTGGTGCCGTATTTAATCCTTCTTCTGATTATTGGAATTCCACTGTTTTTCTTGGAGCTGTCTGTAGGACAGAGAATACGAAGAGGAAGTATTGGTGTTTGGAATTACATTAGCCCAAAAATGGGTGGAATTGGATTTGCAAGCTGTATTGTAAGTCATCATATGTGTGCATTGTTTTAAATTGTAGAATATGTTATTTGGAATATGTTATTTTGGAGCTGTCTTTTGTGGCACTTCTTGATACAGCATTGGCTTTGGTGATACAATGCCTACACTAGCTGTTGCACATGTTTATGAAATTAAGGTTATTGCCTGCTAGAAAACAGATTGTCTTTATTTTTAAAGGTGAGATACTTCTAAAATGTATTTTCAATATAATAGGGTCACATACTGCCCATGTAAAATGTAGAATGGCAGCATCAAGCCAATAGCTTTGTTCCTGGAATTTTTTTTTTCTTTTTGCAAAAGCCATATGCTATGCTATGCAAATTATATAATCTGATTATACCATGCATAAAAAATATAAAACATATTTACCTATCAAACCATATAACAGCTAGTGAGGGGAACATAATTAAAATTACTGACTCCAAAGACTTGGAACATGCAGATCAGGAAAGTCTGGTAAAATAATTTATCTGCATACTTGTCTAAAGCTTCTGGGTCAGAATTACATGCACACACAACTAACAGATAGACAATTAGCATTGTCAGAAGCTGAATGGTGGCCTCTAATATAGGTATGTTCAGGAACCACTCCATGGCTGCACTGTTGTAGAATATTTCTGTTGTTGAAAAGTTAACTTTAAACCTCATTTTGCTTATTAGCATCAAACCCATGTTATGTTGAGTGAGCCCTGGTTTAATTCTGAGCTGGTAAATTTATTTTCTTTGACATCCTATTTGCTAAAATGGAGTTGAGATGAAAGTTAGGAGCACATGTAACCAAGTTAGGGTGGCCATTGGATGTGTGATACTGTACTTGTATAGTGAATGTATTGGGCTATCTGATTAGTTGTTGTAAGCCTAAAAAATGATGCACACTGTTTTTGAGCTCATAGCGTTTTTACTGCTTGTGTAAAAATGATCAGCTGCTAAAATGGAACTTTCATTGTAACTGTTGTGATGTCTTGACTCTTTCAGCATCTCTACATAGCATAAAACTAAACTGACAGAACAATGTTACATAAATAAATATCAAATATTATATATGCTTGTTTTGTTTTACAGGTTTGTTTGTTTGTGGCACTGTACTACAATGTCATCATTGGATGGAGTCTATTTTATTTTTCACAGTCCTTCCAACATCCGCTCCCCTGGGATCAGTGCCCTTTGGTGAAAAATGGTTCTAACACCTGTGAGCGTTTAATTCTACTTATCAATTAAATTCAGCTTAAGTAATATTTTATTGTGTACTGTCAATGAAATTTGTTAAGATTTAGATTTGTAGTACAGTACATAATGTACTAGCAATTTACTTATAGCAATTTAGCATAACATCAAATTCCAAAAGCTGTGTACATTTTGGGAATCTAAGAACAGCATAGTATTTAGCTGCTCCATTTTAAACAGATACAAAAACATAATTGCAAAATTAGATATACTTACCTTGCCCCAACTTATATTTTGCATGGGTTGAGTTACTATCCTTTTACCAAGAGCCCAGGTAGTACATAGTAGACAAAATCTTGTGAAATGATGTTACAACACAGTGTAGTTAGATCTTCAGAAATTAAGAAGAAGAACTTAAGAAGAAGATCTAAGTTCTGAACTTTCACTATGATTGTCATGGTCATCTATGCAGCCTATGTCAATGTATGTCAATGCTTTAGCAATTGGTGACTTTTCATACATATTAACTCTTAGTTTCACAAATGTTTTTTTATTGTATTTCAGTTGTTGAACCAGAATGTGAGAAAAGTTCTGCAACTACTTACTACTGGTACAGGGAAGCTTTAAATATCTCCAACTCAATCGCAGAAGGCGGAGGACTGAACTGGAAGATGACTCTATGTTTACTTGCTGCTTGGATACTTGTATGCCTTGCTATGATTAAAGGCATTCAGTCTTCTGGCAAGGTTAGTATATACAGGTAGTCCCCAAGTTAAGGACACCTGACATATGGACAACTCATAGATACGAACGGGGCTTTTCTGCTCGCCCATGTGCAGGACGGAGGCTTGAAGGGAGAGGGGGGCAGTTTGCATGAGTTGCAGAAGAAGTCTTTTGCTAAACACAGCTGAGGTTGTGGGTGATCCTAGGGGGGTGAGCTCCTTCTGCAGGCTAGTGTAACTTTTTAATGACCAAGACAAATTCTGCAGGTGGTTCTTTTTGCATATCAAAGCACAGCTTGCTCCAAAAGTTAACAAATATCTAGGCTCCATAAAGTTTTTTTTTTGCTTTGTTTGTTATTAGCTCACAGTGAGGATTATATACATTAACTGACCCTGCTTGGGGTTGCGGACCACGTCTCATCACTAGCTCAGGCCTGTGATGGGAGAGAGTGGACGGGTTCTGGCATCAAGACGTCAATCTGGGGGGAAGTTTCTTCCCTTTTTGAGTGACACACAGCTCCCCGGAGTCCATGCATTTAGTGGTCCGCGACCTGCAAAAGGCTTGGGACCTTCTTTAAAGAACCTATTTTGATGTTGTAAATATGATTGAGGCAATAAAACAGATATCTGTTACAATCCTAACATACATTCTTTTACAACCTCCTATATAATATGAGGGCCTACCTAAACTGTCCAATCAAGTTATAACCAATCAACCAGGTCCTTCAGTTATCAAAGTTTTGGTAGATCTAAAGGAGGCTTTACAGTCAGTTTGTACTATGTGATGTAAGTTCAACAATGATAACCTAATAAAGTACAAGAAGGTCTATTTACTTAATGATTACTAAACATTCATAACTCTGAAAGCTTGGTACATATAAAAAGATTATCCAATATGTTTTTCTCCAAGGTCATGTACTTCAGCTCCCTTTTCCCATATGTGGTTCTCACCTGTTTCCTCGTGAGGGCTTTGCTTTTAAATGGCTCCATTGATGGCATCCGCCACATGTTCACGCCAAAGGTAAGAGCCTAGCCAACTGAAAGATTTTTTTTAACTTACAAAAGTCGTACTTTAGTCTTGTAAGCTAGACATATGATTTGTAATGAAATAGTTGGTAATTTGTAATGAGATTGTATCTAAAAATTGGTTACTACTTTTTTCCTCTGACATCAGAACACTGAAATATATATATTGGTTACAGGCAGTAAATTCACTTTCTATACTTTGTTTTGGCTCATTTACACTTTTCCAGTATTGCTTTGCAGTGGCATTTATTGGCAACAGTACCCAATGCATTAATGCAATGCAATTCAGTCACACACATGTTGCAATACACAACTATTTCCCATTGTGATGTAAACAGTAAGAACAGTAAATACGCCCTAAACATGATTGTAACTCAACTCTATTATATCTTCATATTGAAGACATTAGACAAACTCCCATCTGCAATGGTGCAGCAATTAAAATGTCCCGGCCTTGCACATTTGGCATTGTAACAAATAGTAATGTCCTTATTACAGTTGACCTATTGTGAAAATGTCTCACTCATCTGCCCAACAGTTCTTTTCCAGATTTTAATTGCAAAGACAAATAAATTAGTCAAAACATTCTACCACACGCAGAGGACAGAAACAGTAGGTGTTAGATTGCCTGGATCTATTCAACCATTTTTAAATTATAATGTTGGTTTACAATGATGGTAGATCGAAAGATGATTGTTACATTTAAATGCATAAATGCACACAAGAGGTGCTACCTGCTGGTTTGCACTAGCATAGTTTTCTAAAAGCAACCATATTATTAAATATAAAACTTATTTTATTTTCAGATACCATTATCTGAAGATTCTTCTGTATCCAACATTTTCATGTGTGTTGGCTACCTGGCCCCCTGCATTTTGTGGTCCCTTCTGCCGGCCTCTACGTCTTTATAGTGTCCTGTAGTTTTGTAGAAGTCATGGAAAGAGGACGGGGTATTTGACTTTTCCTGAAGAGACAGAATTATTATGACTACAGTGATCTGTAATACAGATGTGTGTAATAAAGGCAGTGACACAAGTACATACTCCCTTTCTATACAGCATTTCTTTATACCATTTTTAAGATGGCACAGTTGTTTAAAAGGCAAGAACAGGTTGCATGTGAAGCCACTGTATTGTAAATCTGCATAGATTGTTATAGTAGATTCCATTGAATTCTCACATAGGGCCTGATTTATTAAAGCTCCTTAAGGCATACACTCTCATGGGTGAACCTGGGTGATCCTGGTATGTTAGCAAGTGTTTTCAATCCTGAGCTAGATTACCTCCAGGTTTGCTGGATTGCCCAGCTTCATTGATAAAAGTGTATCCTCTTAAATCTTGGAGAGCTTTAATAAATCAGGCCCATAGTACTTGAAAGAATAACCAGAATGAAAAAAAGCCACACATTGCCTAATACCATTTAAACATTCCATTTTAAAATGAGAGCACTTTACTTGTTTACAGTAAGAAAAACAAACAAGACATTTTCACAACAAGACTTATCTTGTAATTTTATATCATAACTGCTTTGGAAATCCTTGAAACATATTTTTATAGCAATCATGATGGAGACATAATAATTTACAAATTGTTCTTCATCTACAATAAACAACAGTGTAAGGATGAATGGGTGGCTGTGAAAGCACATTGACCTTCACTGATACAAGATAATTGTGGTGCGTTTATATTATGAAATGAATTGCAAGCAAAAACAATTTGGTCTTGCATTCCCTTCTTTGTTGGCTACAAATTCTCCTTTTGCTCTGTGAGTTTTAGGTACATTTAGGCATTTTATGTATTGCATTTTAGTGGAGGACCTAATATCTACCCCACCAGGAGAGACACTTCAAGCTTTTATTATTAAGGCAGAAGAATGCTATGCAGATAAAAAGGATTCACATTCGGATGGTCACTTAGTTTTATATTTTTTTACAGTTCACCTGATAAATTGGTATAAATGTAGAGCTGGCATTAGACTGCCCAAACAGAAGATAATGAAGTAATGGAGCAGAA
>NC_092859.1:81244818-81387751 GCF_032062135.1 Pyxicephalus adspersus | reverse complement strand
TTATGCCATGACTGGTGCATATGGTGCCATCTTGTGTTGTAAATCAGAATTGCATGCCCTAGATAGCCTCAGATTTAATTTAATCCAACCACTGATAAATTGGTATTTGTATACATTTAAATACATTTATTATGTTTCTGTTAAAAATACTTAAACATTAGTACATAATTTAAAAATGGATCAGCACGGTAAGGTACTGAGCAATGTATATGTAAATGCAAATGTGCTAATAATGTCAAATGTCATCTTCCTTCTGGTTGTTCTTGTTAAAATTTAAAAAAATGGAACATTTTAAAAAAGGAACTGTTACTATAAAAACTTTAACATAAATAGTATGTTTAACCAGATGCAGTATTTTTAAGTTCCACTTCCAGGTCAGGAAACTAAGGAGTCCTAAGACATCAAACGTTTACCTATAGAATTCTATATGGCTGTGCAAGAGTACAGTGAACATGTATAGGTTGTGTTGCTCAGAAAACTGGATTTAGCAAATATTGGTTAACTGCAAAGTAAAAAAACAGTTGATGTTTGTATGACTTTTAAGAAAAATCTAATTTTCTACATGGGATATAGTGCTGCAAAGGCAAGAGTGCTAGCCACTGAGACAACAATGATGCCAACATCTTCACATCCTTCACATTACCGTACAGAGGGATAAATAAAAATATGTCAAGTTCTGTTTGTCAATATAGGAAATAAAGAGCTGGCTTGGCGAGTTTACATGCCTTGATAAATATTCTAACACAATGTCAGGGCTGTCGGATTGTCAGTCTGGACCTACAGTACATTGTCATGATTTGTAATATAATAAATACAGCTATCATCATATTAATTATATCTCCCTGATTGCAGCTTGAAATAATGCTGGAGCCAAAGGTTTGGAGAGAAGCTGCAACACAAGTGTTTTTCGCTCTCGGGCTTGGATTCGGAGGAGTGATTGCCTTCTCCAGCTACAACAAGCGAGACAACAATTGCCATTTTGATGCTGTTTTGGTGTCATTTATCAACTTCTTCACTTCAGTTTTGGCAACACTGGTCGTATTTGCTGTATTAGGATTTAAAGCAAACATTATGAATGAGAGCTGCATTACAGAGTAAGATTCGGAGTTCTTTGTTGTATTAATGCTTACATTAACACTTCTTTATTAATACTCTCTCTCTTGGATGTTTTCTTATGACAGAAATGCTGGGAAAGTGGTCAGACTTTTGGAAGCTGGAAATCTCAGCAGAGATGTCATACCTCACCATGTCAACTTCTCAAAGATAACAGCGCCAGATTACGAGCTAGTTTACGACATCATTAAAAAGGTTAAAGAAGAAGAATTTAGTGACCTTGGATTGGCTGCTTGTCAGATAGAAGATGAATTAGACAAGGTACTACTCATCCATGCCATCATTTATACCTTGTATGTGCTTTTATCATTCATTCATTGTTTATCCATATAAACCAATAATCCAATATAAATCCATATTACATATAGAGATTTTAAAAGAGTTCAAAAGATTATTATCTAAAAATCTGGTGTCTGGTGGAACCATTCATATTTTCACTCTAAGCAATCGGACCCTAAAATCTATATTTCTGCTTGTATATCTTTATTACTGTAGTAGGGACTGTGACTGATATTAATAGTTTGATGTACAAAAATGATTGATGAGTTTTTCTGTTTACCTTTTTTAAAGAATTAGCAATTAGCTAAAATGGTTGCTACTTTTAGAAGATTGCCACTTTCACCCTGAAAGAAGGTTGAGAATTGTCTACAATGGATATTATTGGTATTTGTTTCAAACACTTTGATCACCACTTGATAGTGTAAAGTCAATAATCAGACCACCACTTTTTCATCTAGAAAAAATGGCATACATTTGGTTCATTTGAATAAGTAGAGTTTCTGTTCGCCAGTCTGATGTAAATAAGGTATGACAATCTTGATCATCAAGGGTATATTGATCATGAAAACATATTTCATATTTGAATACTTTCTTTTTTATCTACAGTCTGTCCAAGGGACTGGTTTGGCCTTCATTGCGTTTACTGAAGCCATGACACATTTTCCTGCATCACCATTTTGGTCAGTGATGTTTTTCCTCATGTTGGTAAACCTGGGTCTTGGTAGTATGTTTGGAACAATTGAAGGAATTACAACTCCCTTAGTGGACACATTTAAAATAAGAAAGGAACCTCTCACTGGTAAGTCTATCTTTTTTGTGAGTGTGCATGAGTGGTTTACTGCTGGAAATGTTTATTGCAAAGTGTAGATTTCATTAAAAGTCTTGTTTGCATACTTATTAGACATTATTTTAGGCTCCATACACACAGGTATCACAATGATTGATCAATGACATGAGTGGCCCAAAGTATGCTATCATGCTGTTATCTTCTCTGCCAGTATTTGGTTCTAAACTTTTATTTCATTTACACCCAACATTAACTTAATAAGTACCTCCTGCTTCTTTCCTCTTGGTCACTCCCTGAAGGTGGTCAGTCTCACATCCAAGACTTCTTACAAGCTCCCCCCTCTCTGTCATCCTTTTCACATCACGTCCATCATATTCCAAACCCTAAAATCATAGGTTTACCCTAAGATGGATCTTTTCAGACAGGTATACAATTCATCATAGTTCCTCTCCAAAACTGCCTCCTTCTGCACCAGTTGCCAAAATTAGAAGAATTAGAAGTCCTGACAGGCTTGTAATGCTATGAGATGTTCCCTTACTGTAATTAGGATTATAGATTCACCAGACCGGAAATGAAAAAAAAAATCTCCATCAGCAACAGTGACAGCAATAGAAGAATAAGTAAGGTCTGGAACCCCAGTCTGTGTCCCCGTTTCTTTTTGTCCCACACTTTTTGGTCAGGCAAGATAAGGAAAATCTCTCTAACGTACCTCTGAATAACAATAAACATTACAGATTAATTTATAATCATTCCACAAATGGTAATATGATCCATTAAACTGCAAACAGTTGCATCTGTATAATACAAAACCAGACAGATTTGATGTTTCTTTGTTTTATTAACTCTTATATTTCTTGTCTTCTTTTAGTTGGATGTTGCCTGCTTGCATTCTGCATCGGCCTACTCTTTGTACAGCGGTCAGGAAACTACTTTGTTACTATGTTTGATGATTATTCTGCTACTTTGCCCCTTCTTGTTGTGGTCATCCTGGAGAACATCACTATTTCTTGGGTATATGGAATTGACAAGTAAGTGTTTCCATTTTCCATACTTGTCATTTATTCAGATTGTATGTTATCCTAGGTTTTTGGAATAATCTGATATCTCTTCAGGCTTAAGGAACAGGAGCCATCAAGCCTGGAAAATATGGGGAATTAAGCTAAATTCATTAAAAAACCTTTTCAAATATAATCGAAGGCATTCACGTTAAGCAACTGCACATTCAAGTGTTTAGTTATTAGACACAGTCGTCTGTATTACTGACGCGTTTCGCATATACAAGGCTTCCTCAGTCACATAATTATTTCATTGAGCTGCTTTGTTTTTTTTTATATTATGTAATTTGACTATTTTTTATCTTTTTAGATTCATGGATGATTTAAGGGATATGCTTGGATTTCAACCCTACAAATACTATTATTATATGTGGAAATATCTCTCTCCTGTTCTGTTGACTATTTTGCTGATAGCAAGTGTTGTCCAAATGGGATTCACTCCACCAGGGTACTATGCATGGATTGCAGAAAAGGTGAGCAATATAAAAATTGGGATTGCAATAAACTGCATACACATGAAAAATTGCCATACATAGGGCAACATACAAATTTTATGATGGTAAAATGGTGATGTTACCGCTGCTTAACAAGGTAATCTCTGCATTTGTAAGGTGCACCCAGGATGGATTTATATCCTCCAGCCTACAGCTAGATGTTTGTATTTAGGGCAGATTGCATTTGTCACACTTGCTTGCTTTGCTTTAGCAGGTTAGTTATGTGAGCACTACAAGGAAATAAATAATAATGCTTTTTATCATTACAAGTGGATTTCCCAAAGCTATAGTGCTGTTTGATTTTCCTATACAGGTTTATTAACAGTCCGGTTCTAGGACAGTTTTCAGCAGTAATAATTTGATATCTGTAATTATAGTGGTATTGAAATTATTATTA
Source organism: Pyxicephalus adspersus (assembly GCF_032062135.1). NCBI lineage: Eukaryota > Metazoa > Chordata > Amphibia > Anura > Pyxicephalidae > Pyxicephalus > Pyxicephalus adspersus. The sequence continues at coordinate 81,383,626 of NC_092859.1, read as the reverse complement.
TTTGTCTGCCACCACAACCACCACCAAATATAAATTTAAATAAATGTAACTAAATGTAGTATACCTTTTATTTTGCCAGAACAGTCAGCAGTTACAGTGTTGAAGAAGTGGTGGGCTTTCTAGTAATACTCTTTAGGAGGAATTTGATAGCAATATCTGAATTTTAAAACAAAATATATAATGATGCCAATTAGCATGTTAAAGGTTGTTTAACAAAGTAAAAACGAAATACCTTTATTGTTATAAATGATTAATTCCCTCACAATCTGTTCTGTTTTTTAGGCTGCAGAAGAACGTCTGAGTTATCCAACATGGGGACTTGTTGTTTGTGTGTCACTTATAGTAGTTGCTCTTCTGCCGGTTCCATTGGTGTTTATCGTTCGCTTCTTCAATCTCATTGATGATAGCACTGGAAGCTTGGCCTCTGTCTCCTATAAAAGAGGACGCATGATCAAGGAAATTTCCAATCCAGAAGAAGATGATGCCAGTCTAATCCATGAGAAGATTCAAAGCGAGATGCCATCTCCAAATATCGGCAATAGCATCTACAGAAAACAAAGTGGATCTCCTACTTTAAAAGTGGACACTGCTCCCAATGGACGTTATGGCATTGGGTATTTGATGGCAGATATGCCAGACATGCCTGAATCAGACTTATAATTGGGATGATAAAATACAGTTCTTGCTCCCTGGCACTGCACACTAGCTCTTCTTCAAAGAGGAGGTTGGCTTTAATGCTTATAAAGCACTGACAGCTGAATAATGTTTCAGGACTGAGAACACACAGATTGAGAGGGTGAGGGGCATTGGGGGTTGTTACCAGAAGGCTTAAGACTTTTGTGTTCTGGATCTGGCTTTAGCCCTTAGCACTTTTCTAGGACCTTAACTACTGTATGTGTCTTACCTCTCTGTGCCTAATTTTGTCCTGAGATCAAGTGGCAACTTAATTTGTGACAATTGTCTGTACAAACATGGAATATTTCTTGATACTATCAATACAATCAACCAATAAGGGCAAGGTAAAAGCTAGATGGAGCAATCCCATGATTGCATAAGGATGTACGTTGCTGGTCCCTGTATTTCCTTTAAGCCATATGAATGGTTAGTGTATGAGCTACAGTATTATCATGTATTATGGATGTTTTCATTATCTTCTAAGTATAAATCTTTTTGACTTTAGTAGTCAGCTGAAGCTCAGGGCTACCAAGCAACTGACTTATTGTGATGTCTTTCAACACAAAATGTAAATTTTGTGTGATTTTATGTGTGTTCATTTGGCTCCCTCATCAGTCTTATTTAAAAGTCATGTCAGGGTCACAAAGTATTCAAAATACAATGGAATGTTTAAATCTTTATTTCAATGTGTTTTTTCACACGTGACCAAAATTGGCTTATATTAGAGAAAATTGGTAGTTCTGGGTTGCCAAAACTCATACATTTAATGGTGATGACCTTACTGGGCCTGGTATGAATGTATTGTATGTGGATGTTTAACAGATGAAAGGTTATATTAGGCCATTGCTATGTGTGCCAAAATAGTTTAAAAGTGGATAAAAGCACTTACGTATTTACCATTTGCAGTTTCATTATGTATTATAATTTTCCATTGCTGGTAAATCCATGTCTAAATAAAAAGACAGCTAAACATTAAAAGTTAATTTATGCGAATAGCTTTTAATAACACCCATGAATACATATGTACTAATTTCTAAAAGATCTCAGAACTGGTTATATAAAATTAGCATGCCATAATGGGGAGGGATATTTTGGCTCGGTTATTGGTGTCATTTCCCTGCCAGTAATACATATATCTACAGATATTTGTAAAAAGGATAAGCAGCTCTTTTACAATAGGCAGCACTGTTTAGTGTTTACTTCCAAATACCTTAACATACAATTATTCTTACATTTTCCATTCTTCATGTATGTCCAGTTCAGAAAGGGCACATGTATAAGCATATAGCAAAAAGTTTTTTTATGCAAACTCCAAATTGTCAGATGACAGTACCATGCAATAACAGTGGCCAAGAATGTTTCAGGTGCTTACATTTTAACTGCTAAATATACAACAAAATCACCACAAATGCATTGTTTTTTAACAGAATACCTTGCATGTTACATAAATATATTACACATACATATTTGGCATTTAGACCAATTGTATCTCACAGAGATAAAGATTATTTTATTTGATTTACGATTCAAAATATTCATTTATACATCCACCATTCGAGTTAAAAAATTGCTTATTCATTAAAGTGCAATGTGTTTTGTGGCATGTTGAGACTAAATTGCAAGCAGTACAAATATTACTGACAAAATCATCTCGTTTTTTTAAACAAATATGTCAATAAAACAAAAACAATATTTTTAACATGTTAAAGCAATCAGTTAAGTATAAATAGAAGCAGGCAGGAAATTGCTGCCGTGGGGTTAGCAATAGTGTGGCCAGTGAGGGGAAGTCGGAGGGCCTTTTGTTGTTTCATGTTATTTTTGTCACAGTGGCTAGCACTCTCGCTTTGCTGCGTTTGGTTTATGGCTAGGACATTATTTGCATGGTGGTAGTATATTTTCTTCATGTTTATGTATGTTTCCTCTGGGCACTTTGTTTTCCTCCAACATCTCAAAAATATATTATTAGGTTCATTGGCCTACCCCCAAATTGCCCTTATTACTTTATTAGGGACATTAAATTGTGAGGGACAGTTAGGGACATTACTATAGATCATTCATTCTCAAACAGAGGTTGATGGGGGGTCCTCAAACTCCATTTGATGATGGTCCTAACACTACTTTGTAGTGCCACCTGCATGACTCTTTAGATGTTTTTAGTTGTCTGTAAGGTGATATTTTTTCATTCTTTTCACTAGTCACCAATTTACAAAACTTTATTCCACTAACCTCCTGTAAATTTATTTTACCAGGGGCTTCTTGAGTCCTGAACTTTATTATTAGGGTTCCTTGAGACCTAGAAGTTTTTTTTAGGGTTCATCAGGGGTACAAAGGCTGAAAAGGCTGCTATAGACTCTAAATAGTGCTAAACATAATGTCAGCGCCATCTAAATATATAATAATCACTTCAAACCATAAGACAAGGTTTTTAGTTGCTGCCGGAACAGGTGTTTCCATGTGGCTTCCAGTGGTTGCACTTTGCCAGCTGCTTGGCTGCCTGCACTGGTTCTTAAAGAACTAGTGTTTGCACATTTGACAGTAGGCAGCAGCAGGTGGTACTGAACTGCTTACTGCAAACCATATTCATTTTCTATGGGCTGCTGTGGGTGGGAAGCTTGTTCGAGGGCACGAGGAAGCTGTAAATATACCCCAAACCCTTTTTTATTTATCCTGTTGAAATCTATGCCCTTTAAAACACATAACTTGCCAGGAACAAATTCAAAAACACAGATGCCATTCATCTCTGCAATGGGAAGTTTGAATGAAGTCTTCATCTGTTGCTTGTTCCATTAATGTACAGTAGATTCCAAGTTTGGGATCATTTGGGATTCATGTGCTTTATTTCTCATCCATGCTTCCCAAAGGCTGCCCTACTAATCTTCAAAAAAGTGGCTGTTTTTTTAAAGAAATAAACCTACCCTCGATTGTACTGTACAAAAAATAAAGCCAATAGGGCACTTTTATCTTACTAGCTCCGATAGGGTTTGGGCATTTAGTTTCAGATAAATCTGTGTGCTTTTTATTTTCATATATATTAGTGTAAAAATAACTAGTGGTAATGATGAACGTTTAGCACTTAAGGCTGTGGGATGTCCTTGGCTTCCCCTATTTGCTGTGGATGTATGACATAAAGGTGTATATTTTGAGTAACAAACTGGATGTTAACTACAAAATTATGTTTTCTACAATCAGGTAACGGTGTATTATGGTGAGGATCCAAGGAAAGTTGTGCAGTTATTCTCCCATGTTGTAACAAACTCTTTCATTGATATTTATTGTGGTTACATCAGTATATTTATACAATCTACATGTCTTGTAAATATGTACATTATACTCTGTCTAAAAGCTAAATGACTTGTTTAAACTAGCCGTGGAAGCAAATTTTCTCTTTTACTCAAAAAGAGCATATTTTTGATTTCTTGTGCAAGTATATACCATAACATGCATACATTTAAAACATGTATTTTTTCTATTTTTTTTTCTTCTAAGCTGAAATATAATACAAGATTCTGGTATCCAGCCATACATTTAATAATTTTGAAAAATGATCATGTTCCTGTATACCAGGTCTGTTTAACTATTCCTGATTTCTACAGTAAAGTATGTGTTATTAAACATAAATTAGAAAAAAGCTCCACTTTCTATTCTTTTCTGTTCTTTCTGTTTTACATTTTGTGTTGTCATTAAACTAAAAAATATATATTTATAGTAATGTTTTAAGATGGATATAAATGCCTAATAAAATTATGTGTCCTTACCCAAGCAAGGTGTAATAGAGCAGGAAAGGTGAGTATGATGTTCTGTGGATGGGATATTATGGGGCTGCCTGACTCACAAATCATGGCCTCTGTGGAAATGACATTTTGCTCATTACTTTTCTATTTTCTTTGATGCTATAGACTAGGCTGAGCTTTGTGTGCCTGGGCAGGTTTCAACAGCCAGCTGCTGCCTTCTGATAAATTTGATTCTGTATGTGACAGGAATAACCAAGGTTCATTGTGTAAAAGTATACCTACTCTGCTGCAAGATATAACTTGTTACAAAAACCCAAGTGTAAAAAAAAGTAGTAGCGTGGCATTTTGCCCCTTCTGAACCATTTCATACGCCTTCTATCTGCACCCAGATTGTATCTAACTCTTTTTAACTGCATACTTTTATCTTGGAATACCATAGAACATTTTCAAATCTTTTTTTTAAGTATATTTACTTCTTTACTGTAAAGAAGAACAAAGTCCAATAAAAAAAGTCTGGACAGATAGTCTTTTTATTTACCAAAAAAGACTATGAAGTATATTATGACATAAATCCTTCTGCCTGCATTTCAGGACTTTTTTTTCTGCATGCCTTGCTAAATATTCAGAGGTGGCATAATTCTGTGCCAAGATGAAGTAGCTCTTGTGCACATGTATAGGATCTACATCATCCCCACTAGCCCGATAAAGAGCCTGAAGAATTAATACCCACAGGAAGATGGGGCAATGATGAAAGTGACAGTGACAAAAGACATTGCAGCTGTGGCAGCTCTGTAGTGGGGCACTGTGGCAGGTAAGTGTGTTATACTATTATTATTATTATTACACAGTATTTATATAGCGCCGACATATTACGCAGCGCTGTACAGTCCATAGTCATGTCACTAACTGTCCCTCATCGGGGCTCACAATCCAATGTGCAATGTGGGAAGAAAATCCATGCAAACTGCAAAGGCCAGAGTGTTAACCTCTGAACCACCATGATGCCCATATTGTGCAAATATGCTGATCAAAACCCTGAGTTTCTCCAGTGGAGGTTACTTTAACTCCACTATATGCATACAATTGCTTTTTTTGTCTCATGAACAAATTATAGCAAACTAGTCAGTTTGGCTGCTAAGATGCTAAATGGACATGATCAGTTCTGCAAGATCAGTCTGTCATTTAGTACTTTGCAGTTCTTGTGGGGATTGGTGGATGATGAGATAAATTTTGTAGTTGTCTATTTTACTTATTTTCTCCTGCAAAGGAGATATTTCATTGATCGAGTAGAAAATATTCAGTGTTTTTTCAGTGCTTTAGATCCCCTGGTTTTCTTTTGGACTCCTTAAAGAGACACTGTCCCAGAGATGCCAACCCAGGAAAACAGTTTATATGGGGGGATACATAGGAGAAACATGGCAAACACTAGATGTGGCTACTTTGTGTAAGACTTGTGATGTAGTAAAGGACCTGTAAATATGCACAGTGAAGAACATGTTGAGAAGATATTGTGCACAACAGATGGCAAAAATCAGTGTAAGTCATACCAAATTTAAACGTTAAAAATAAGGATACATCCAGCAAAGGGCAGCTGACTTCCATGCCTTCTGTCATAGAGATTATGAAGAATTTAGGCATAAAATATGACTGGTTAAATGTTTACATGTATTTTTAACTACTTTCCATTATACTAGTTTTACAAAATAATAAAGTGATCAATTCCAACAGCCATTCCCAACCCATGAGGAACCATTATTAACATTCAGGTCTAAGGGAACCCCTGGCAAAATAAATTAATTGGAAAAGTGGTGAGTGTAAAGAACATCCCTCTTACTGTGGTGGTCCAAATTCAATCTTTATCAACACTTAAAAAGATTATTGGAGTCATGCTTGTGGCATTGGACCTGGACTATGCTGGCACCATGATATGGAAGGACAGCCAGCCACAGCTCCAAGGAACGCTGGTTGAGAATGGCTGATTTAGAGGTTGGGTAAAATGTTTATTGTAATACAATACATTTGAAACATCAGACCAAAACAAGAACAGCTGATGAAGAAAGAGGGACAGAGGTTCTTGCTTCTAAATAGGAACAGTCCCTCTAAATTAGAGAAAGATTGAAGCTATGGTTTTAGTAAGAGTTACCATGCACAGTGCATACGGAAAGAAATCAAATATACTGAAAATGACACCCAGATATACAAAATATTATTAGCATTACAGAGCAGCATCCATACATATAGAATCAGTTGCTAAGAATTATACTCTGTATAAAGACAACTTGGTACAGTACTACAATTTGCTTATATAACACAAAAACAAAGACATGTATTTAGTGGTTGTACTATACACTGACCATGTAAATAGTGTCAGCGTTTCAGATACAGTAACCAAAATTGTACACATATGCTTTTTGTCCATGAAATGACTAGGTACATATATTTCCTGTAAATCATGCTATTCTCCTTCAGCAGTTTTACATCAGCAGGGATATGACAGCTAGCAATGTGTGCAAAGTGTTTTATGTCTGCAGATAGTAATAATGTCATGGGGGTTGTAAGTATAGATATGTGTCACAGAGGTCCTACAGGTCACCTTTAAGTTAGACGTTGGTTAAGCATCTGACATTAAACTCTGACTCACTTCACTGAATAATGTTTCTCTTAATATTATGGTATGAAACAAATTATCCCTATCTGAGAAAATACAGTAACAAAGCATGAAAGTGAATGTCTTAGAACCCGGGGTTGACCCACAGTAGGATTTATTAAGCTGTTACATTATTTCTAAAATCAGTTAATGCTTATTTTATTTTTATATATTCTTTATTTAACAGGGGAAAACAATATACAAAAACAAAAATTGGACATGAAATCGACAGTGGATATATTTAAAAATAACTAACCACTAGAAATATACAATATGTAAGTAAAACAGGTCAAAATCCACAGTCATCTTTAGAAGTCCCCCATATAACCTTCTCTGTGTTGCGCTGCTGGCTGGAGAGAGTTCTCTGCTGCTCCTATTCAACTATATTGGAGCAGTAGGGAACCAGTTTGTGCACACAAGTTGCATTGGGTATTGGCGTGGTTACCAAAAGTTAAAAATTGCTTTTGATCATGGAGGAAGAACCGCAGTGCAACCACAAGGGCGACGCATTTACCTCCTGGGTGCATATCAGCAGTTTGTTGCGAGCCAGGGAGCTGCTAACAGCATCTTTTTTTCACTGCAAATGTGAAAAAGGCCTTATTTTCTGCAGCTCATCCTTTGAGTTAGTACAGAAATTATCCAGATCTGTCAAATTTGGCCTTATGTGTATATAGAAAAATGTGAGAAAGTTCAGTTAGTCTGAACTCAAACCACAGAGTGGACACAAAAATAGGCAGATAAATTGCTTTTAATATAAAATTATTATTACCTCCTGGATTAAAACGAAGCACTTTTCAGATATTCTCTGCTCCTTTAACTTTTATTCCTGTACAGAGAACAGAAATGAAATGAGGGATTCTTTGAACAATATGTCCAAATGAACAATCTGTTGCTAACCTGTAAATCTAGCATTTTGACAGCGTTTTACATAAAACATGATGCATAAATTGCAATCCAAGAATATCCTGTTGGCTATTTTCCATGGATACTTCAATATGACTTCTGGCTTATTTCAATATTTAAAATATTTATGCAATTATCTCACATGCTTTTTAATTAATTTCCTGTATTATCTTCCTGTATGTCTGTTGGGAACAGGAAAGTGTTTTAAGAAAATATTTCAGTTTAAAAGAATTTCCTTCATGACCTGAAGCTTGTCTGTTTTTTCATTATTCTTGATCGCAATTCTGAATTTTAACACTGGCAATAGCTGGAAGCCAGTGCAGCAGCTGCATGATGTTATTTCCATCATATGTTTATACCTGATTGTCAGCGTTATTACGACTGTTCTTGTGCAGGAATCCAGCTTGCTTTATGTATACAAGCCCAGATTCAGTGGAGTTTTCACTTAGCCCACGCAATCTGCACAAGCTTTTCAGAGGACATTTAAATAGACCTAACCCTTTGTTTCCTAATAGCTTCTCATGTAAAATCAGTAGGTAAACATTAAACACAAATCAACAGTAAAAAGTACAAAATATCATAGGCCCCAGTTTTTGTCCCATTTACCTAGGCCATATTGGAATCACCCTGCCTTTCCACAGCCCCTTGGGAAAAATGGAGTGGATTCTTGTTAGATTTAGGATTACCATGTTTCCTAGAAGATTGCTAGTTACCTTGTTGTTATGATGATCCTTTAGCTGCTATATTATGTTCAGCAGGTTTTCCCCACCATGTCTGACTAAGTGGCGACTCAAATGATAAGATTTTCATTTCTGGCCCACTGACAAGGGCCACCTTTTAGGATAAAACAGAAAGGGTGAAGCTTCCAAAGGGGGACATAGGCATCAATAAAACACATTTCTTGTTCTTACAAAATACTACTTGATTCATCTGCCAACTGACAGTTTCACAGACACTCCTCAACCTTAGTAAAAATTACTTTTATATTATAAGATATACTCTTCACTACACAGAATATAGATAGAAATGTAACATTTCACCTGATCATATTTTAAAGTAGAAGTTTAGAAACCATCAGCTGTTGAAGAAAAAATAATAGTCAGTGGTGGAGTGCAGTACAATTTGCAACAAAAATTATAGAGTGTGGAGGTCAGAAATGTAAGGTACAACTTAAGCTGGGTACACACATGCAATAATTGTTGTTGGAAAGGATCTTTCATGATCTTTTCCAACGACTAAGGACTGCATGATGAATGAAGGAGTGCTGTACATACGGCACCATTCTGCTTTATGGAGAGGAGAGGGGGAGAACAACGGAGCGGCACCCCACTGCACGCTCTCCCCCTTCGCTTTTATTACCATAGTTCATCATCAGTCGTCGGTCGGTCGTCATCAGTGTTCGGTCGATGTAAGACGGGCGCTGTACACATGCCAGATTCTCGTTCAATATCAGCCCTGAGATTATCGGACCAGAAGCTTTGGATGTGTGTACGTAGCTTAAGTGTATGGAGTGCAGGGGTCCTGCCATTGGTAGTTAATAAGGAAAAAAGCTACAACTTCAGTGGTCAATTGTAAACGTGCCCCATCATTAGTTGTCAGTTGGAGGAAAAAGGTTCTGGCATCGGTAGTCAGTGGGAGCAAAAAAGCACTGACATGCTATCATATCAGTAAAAAGAATAAAATGCTTTGGCTTAACTGTGAAAAAGATTGCACTAGAAAAAGAAAAAGGTCTAGGTGTAGGTGGTAAATATAGAAGGGAAAATGCCAATCAGTATGAGTATTGGTAGAAGGAACAATTACCCACTGTTAGTAGTCAGGGAAGTAAAATTTCTGAAGCATCAGTGGCTGGTGGGAGGCAAAGATTCTTTGACATCAGCGGTTGCTGGGAGTTCCAACAGTCCAAGAAGTCATAGTCATTTTGGCTTGGGGACCACACATATATAGTCCAGAATAATTAGTGCTGTTATTACGGTCTCGCCCGACACGTTTCACCCTAATGGACACGTTTCACCCTCAGGGGACAACGAGACTCTACAATTCAATTGATCATGGTAAGTACACAAACTATAAACCATCAATAGAAATACATAATGTTAGATTCCTATTCACAAGCAGTAACTCACTTGATATATTGACCTGGTAGAAAGTACTAATGATAGGATGAAAGATTAGAAGCTGAACTCACATCAAGGGGCAGAGTTTTAGAAAGTAGGTAAGTAGGTTGGACAAGCACCATAATGGATAAAATCTCAGTTAGAAACCACTAAAATTAATAATATGATATTGTTGATATTGTTCATCAATATTGTTGATTGATATGTTCATAATATTAATTTTAGTTTAGTTAATTTTTAGATTTAGTTAATTAATTTTAGTATTAGGAGTCTAGTTGTCCCCTGAGAAGCCCATTAGGGTGAAACACGTCAGTAGAGACCGTAATAACAGCACTAATTATTCTGACCTCTGAATCTAGTGAAGCGCATTAATGCACTGCAACAGAATGTAGAAATGTGAATGGACTCCTAATAATAAAATAACACCTAAAAGTACTGATCATTCCTAATAGAGTCAGCTTGGCACTCTCATCAGTCAATATGTATATGCCGCATGATCATTTCCTAGCCCTTGAGTCACTTGGAAAAAAAACATAGTCCCTTTAATATGAAAATATCTTCAGGTGGGGTGCAGATGGAGAATGCACTGATCCATCTTTCCTGTCAGTAGCACGCTTTGAAGATTTTATGGTTTTATTTAAATGCTAATTCTCTAAATTTAGCTTACTTGGTAATTTTTAACATTACCTGGAATAAGGACAAACCCTCTTCAAGAGCACAATAGAACACATACTTTTCAAACCTGTCCATCAATAATATCATGTTTATGTATTTATCTTCATGTTTCATTGTGTCACTGTGTAAAAGATATTCTAATAAAATGAATCTGTCCCAAAGGTATATATTGAGCTTACTTGATCCACAAGTTTTTGTCCTGTAGCAGTATGAAGATTTAAACCTGCACTGGACAGCTGAAGGCAGCTTTAGAACAGTTAAATATTGACTTTTTGAATTTAAGCCATGACTGCGAGTCAACAAAAAACAGTTCATAATAAGAGTAAAAAAATGATAAGTAAATCCCCTTTTATCATGAAACTTGAATAATGCCTCTATTACCTCTGAGATCATTGATCATCTTCTCCAGACATTTAGTAGAAGCATCAGTGCATTCGTTAGAGATGAGTAAATCATTAAAAAAAATCCCTTCCAGCAAGCTACATGTAGAAACTAAGTAATTGTTTTCTTTTTTCATAGTGAAGGGTATTGAAAAATATATGGTACTTTAACTGTTCCTTTCTGGAGGGGCTGGATGGGTAAAGCAAAATGGGAATTCACATTTATATGTGTATTACAATATTTTTTCTTTCAGTCTGGCATAAAATCTCAGTCTGGCATTGACTTTCAGATAGCCATCCTTCAACATTTATCCTTTCTTCTCAGATTACACTGCTCCAGTGTTGGAAAGTATTATTAAATCAGGTCCACTGTCATGTTATAGAGGGAATAATGTCATGACCCACTGACTCATGACTCACTGGAAGCTCTGACACCAGCCAACACCATGTAACTTTGGTGGAATTTTGATTACCCATTTTGATGCCCATGTATTAATAAAAAAAACAGCTTGCTCTCAAATCTGTAGTTTTGTTTGATATACGATAACAAAAAATGTGTACATCCTTAAAACATACAATTCTCTTCTGTAGTTTGTTGATCTTAAAAAAAGAAAAATGTAAATTTGTATTATCAGAAGTACAGAATATAGATATAACCTGATCTCAGCTGAAAATGTGGAGAGGGCCCTGGTTCTTTGACTCATAAATTACAGATGTGTCCAAAGCTTTTTTTTGGGACCAGGTACACTTTCTTTCCCAGAAATGTACAGACTATTCCCTACGGGATGACCCACTATTTTTCTTGCTCCACCATGATAATCTACAGGTAAAACAATATTAGAAATCAGTATTGATCCATTTGATACTGTATCAATACTGCATCTCCTTCAGGGGTGTAGTGGGGTGGGCACGGCTGGGACCGTGCCCTAACTTTTTTCAGTAATGGGTACGCGTGCCCACTTTTATTTTGCCAGTCTGCCCTTCGCCCCTTGAGATTCGATGGCTTGAAAGTGCTGTTGGTGTCATTGCACACTAAACACAGGGCTTTGTTGCCGCGTTGGAAGAAGAATAATTCGTCAGTCCATTCGGCGTTGAAGACACGACATTCGAGGTCAACCTTCCGGAGACTGGTAGCTGCGCATTGCTTCTGCTCTTTAGGCATAGTAATTGGGGTTACAGTGCAGAAACTCACGATAATGCGAAAATTCAGTTTCAGACCAGATCCAACAATAAATAACTAGTGGGCGTTAGGCTGGACTGGAATACTGGCTAGGCCGTATCCTAAAGGGTGGAGCTTGCCTACCTCTGCCCTAGGCTTTAACTTGGCTTTGTTAAGGCATACAGAAGCCCTATACAAAAGTTTGAGTTAAGCAGATTTATAATACGATAGATATACAATGTGGACACAGTGGAATAATTTAGTGATGCAATGAATGCAAAATCATGTTCTCTTACTTTATCACCACTGTGAGACCTGACCTCAAATACATTGGATAAATAGACTATAACACTGGAAAATTATGTGAAACAACAATCATCCAAAATGGGAAAAACTGTGAGCATAATTATCACTGTAAGGAGGAAGCGGTATTTAAACAAACACATTACAATATTTACTCCTTTTAAAGCTTGCACTGTTACCTAAAAAAATAACTAGAGAACTCAATCGAGGATTATGATTCTGTACTAAAAAGGATCAATGGCTGGTGCAGGTCAGATGGTCAGTATATTCTGAAGCTGGTGCCTCTGTGTTGGTGGTAGGAAAAAGAAATATTAGGCCATAAACTCTAGTTCCCCCTTTTCACTTAACTGGTTATTTTGCAGGGGATAGGATGCAGATTAGGTTAGAATATCCTTACCTCTCTGAGTGGTACTGTCACACTCTTCTCCTCTTCATGTCTCCAATGTTATATAGGTCAATATAGGGAACAGAGATCACAAAACATTCATTTCTCAACCTCCTTTGCATGCAATGAAGCTGGAAGTACTTAGCTCTGAGAATTCCAAATTCACATCTTTCAGATCTTGGACAGCTGTTGGTAACTTTCTGGACCAAAAGCAAAGGAATCATCACAGATCCCCAATATTTCCATAAAGATTACCTATCACTAACAGATTACTAACACAAAGGGGTATAATATTATTTAATCATTTTAAAATGTTGAGTTAGATATTTTAGTTACACTCTGTTTTAAAACTGCTCATTTTGAGGCCCATTTTTTTTTTATTATTATATTTTTTTACTCATAACAGCTTTTTTTTTTGTAATTTAACAAAAATGGGGATGATGTGTCTATGTGTGAATAAAGAATAAAAAAAGTATGTAACTGCATTTAAATTGCAAATTAAAGATCTGATAAACAGTTCAAATATCAAGCAAAACAAAAAATTTAAACTACCATCTTTTTATTCAACGTGTCCTCTACTTTCAGAAAATAAATATTGTCAAAGGGGGTTTTACATACTTTTCCAAAAGGTGTGCTAAAAGTAAAAAAAGTGTTTCAACAGCAAAAGTGTTACAAGTGTTTTGGAATACCATTCATAAGTAATATGTAGTACAAATAAATGAACACAAGACCCACTGTTTAAAAACATGACTAATATTGCTTTCAGTTATTTTATGTTATAATATGACTAAGACAAGCAGTTTCCTTCTATAACGCGCACACTGTTTTCTATAATTGGAAAAAATGACTGAAAGAGTCTCACAACTTTTATTGTGTGTTTCCTTGTTTCACTGAGTCACAGAACCTCTCATAATGTTTTTTCCTTTGCGGTAAATTGATAAAGTAACAGTGGTCAGCATACATACTGGAATCCAACATCTCCTTGTTTGGAGATTTTTTTTCCTATACAGAGAAGGCATGATATTTTATTTTAGGAACTCTGCATGACAAAATAGGAAACTTTCAAATGTCTGTATATTGAGTTAAGCTAAGAACAGATGTTAAAACTTATTTAGCTGATGATGTACTTACCTACATCATTCATAAGGTTTCCAGCTGAAGCTTGCCCAGATTGCATTTTAAAGTAGATCTATACTTATGAATATTATTACTACACAGTATTTATATAGCGCTGACATATTATGCAGAGCTGTACAAAGTTCATAGTTATGCAACTAGTTGTCCTTCATAGGAGCTCACAATCTAATGTCCCTCCCGTAGTCATATGTCTTTAATACAGTCAATTTTTGTGGGAAGCCAATTACCTTACTGCATGTTTTTGGAATGTGAGAGGAAACCAGAGTAACCAGAGGTAAACCCACGCATACACAGGGAGAAAATACAAACTCTTTGCAGATAATGTCCTGGCCGAGATTCGAACCTGGGACCCAGCGCTGCACAGGTCAGAGTGCTAACCACTGAATCACCATGCTGCCCTTAGAATATAAAATGTAACTTTTACTTTAACTTTAACAGAGCTGAGCTCTGGTATTTCAAAGCCATTATTTTTAGTTTTTAGAGACTTTAGTCACTGGCAAGGTACTGATGGATTGGCGTGAGGCCAATGTGGTTCCTATAAAAAGGGAGCAAAGTCATTACCAAGTAAATACAGACCCGTTAGTATAATGTCCATAGTTGGAAAGGTCTTAGAGAGTTTGATAAAGAACCACATATAGGAGTCTCTGCTAGAAAATATTATTATAAGTGATAGTCAGCATGGATTCAAGAAAGACAGAAGTTGTCAAACAAATTTACTCTCTTTTTATGAGGAAGTAAGTAAACAGGTAGACAGTGGAATAGCAGTTGATTTAGTGTACTTGGACTTTGTCAAAACATTTGACACTGTACCCCACACACGGTTTATATGAAAGTTAGGTAAATAGGTTTAGAAAAGTCAATCTGTAAACGGATAAAGAACTGGTTTAAAGATCACATCCAGAGAGTTGTAATTAATGATTCATACTCTGAATAGTCTAAGGGTATTAGTAGTGTACCCCAGGGTTCAGTGTTGGGACCTTTACTGTTTAACATCTTTATAAATTATATAGAGTTTGGGATTAAAAGTACCATTTCTGTGTTTGCAGATGACACCAAACTATGTAATGGAATTCGGTCCACACAGGATGTCTATAATCTACAAGCTATAATATATTATAATATATATTATATATACAATATATATTATTATTTTTTTTCCTTGTAGTATATTTATTCAACTGTTATACAAATGTGTTATTTTGGCCAATTCTAGTTCTATTAGGCAAGCTTTTGTCAAACAAATGAAATCCTGGCACTGCAATAGGGGGCATGTATCAATGCAAAGAAAAAATAATTATAATAAATAAATGCAAACTTTGACAAATATATTTCTCCCTACACTGAACTGGTAACTTTCCCTAACTGCTGCAATATACACTAAAGTATGGCTGTTGCCAGCCTACTCCTTTATAGAAAAAAGGTGTTTTTTTATTCCTTTAAATTATAGAGCTTGGGCAAAGTTTTCATCAAAACATTTTTGAGTTCCGGGGAATTAGCATGAGTAGCAGCATAGAAAAAAAGGTAAGCAAGGAAACAAAAACAACAGAGAAATGAAAATACAGAGAGGTCAATAAGTCTAATTCCAAATGGTTTCAATTATTATATTGTGTATGTGATGTGATTGTATATACGTCCCAAAACAGTTTCAGAACAAGGTAGGACAGACAACTTGCAACACTGTGCCCACTTCTCCAAATATTACATTTCCAAAATCTATTGGGAACTGCCAGAATGTGATGCAAATGCTTTGGTGTGCTTTACCTCTGTGGTACACTTTTAAAGCCTATCCTCTGGAATCTATGACTAAAAGAAGACTTATGAGAAGAATGTCTTCTCACTCTGGTGAGGTATCGTTAGCTCTAATTTCCAGGTCTGTAATAAAGTGTATAGTGTGCCACTGCACTAGGACCTAGAACCTTCCTCATCCAACAGGGGCCCCCACAAGGTCCCAAGTCAGTTTAGCAGTGACACAGTGTTGACTACCTCCACCACTACATTTATTAGTGTACATTTATTAGGTAATAGAGAAAACAAGGAGTACGGCAAGCCCCACTACTTCCCATACCGGTGAAGAAATGATGCAGAGGGAGCAAAAATTATACAATTGAATAGATCTCTAGTATTACAGAGGAAAGGGATGGTATGGGGAGGAAAGCTCAGCCAAAGAAAACCAGCCGTCATGATGCAAAAAATGTTGCTCCCTACAAAAATGTGAGAAAGAAGTTCTAGCTGGCAAAAATGTTTTCCCAAAAATCAAAAACAGCGCGGTGTACATGGGTGATAGGCCTTTGCCCAGACAGGTACTTTAAACCATGTGGGAAGCAGCAGATTGTATGAGCTGCTAAGCAGGGGCAGACTACCATCTCCTAAAAAGCAACTAATTGCTTGATCTCCTTGCTGCTGCCAGTGGCACAGTTGAAAAAAACGGGTGTGTTATACTAAGGTAATGCAATGAGGGAAAAAAAAGCTGGCCAGATAAGGATCTCCTAACACTATGAAGATAAAGTCCACCAGAAACATTTTTGTCCAAACTTTTCAACCAGCCTGGTATGTGTTATTCCTATGTTTTTCGTACAATAGGCACATTGGGAATCCTCAATGGTTGATGCCCTAAATCTGCATTCCTTAGCGAGAAGTAGGTAATCTTCACTCTCTCCTTAAGACTCTTATGTTTGCAATTAACAGAGGTTATTTACCAATTACAGGCTTTTTACATGCCTGCACAAGACAGCCATGAGCACCTGATGTGATTTTTTCTATATGGTATGCACAATTACATTTGTTAAAATTGTTTTGCTAGACCTAAAAGCTTTAGAGAACAATCACTTTTTTATTATAATCACTTTTTTATTACAGGCACAGCACAGTTTAGTTGGGGCACATTTAGGTGCTAAAGCATACATTTCATAGCTCTCTTCACTTGTAAATTCTGTATATATAGGCCTATACCCTATTTTAATATTAATTTTAATGTTAAAAAGGTATTTATGTTAAAAAGGTTATATTTTATCATGATATACTGCTTGCATTCTCTATTTGCTGTTTTACTTTTTTCATTAAGCAACGACAACATTCTATTTTGAAAGGCAAAGTGTCTCCACAGAACTTTTTCCTACGATTTGACTGACTGATTCAAAACAATTCACTGTTTCCTTAAGCGGAACTAAAGTAAAAAAAAAAAAAACAACACATCTTTAATCCTGCAGATCCGTTTATCCATTGTGAGGTTTTTTCTAGTGGGTCCCGCATCGTCCTGGTATCCTTCTTTAGCCATCTTCTTCCAGAAGGTGTTTCACCTTTTTTTTTTTTTTTTTTTTTTATAAAAAAAAAAAAGATGTTGAACTTAAAAAAAAATGTTTTACCTAATATAAAAGGGTTCCCTATCCTTTTATGAAAAGTAAAATTTTTGAGTTTAGATCTGATTTAGGAGCTGTTTGATAAGGCCAAAAAAGGAAGCAAACCAGCCTTTGTCAACTAGGGTTCTTCCAGGTATGGTTAGGAGTACCTTGAGAAATTGGCAGTGGTGGACAGAGCTCCTGTTTGACCATTACTGAAAGGGGACACTACAATGACCATCAGTGTAAGGGGGTTCTTCTCTCACTGATGAATCTAGGGGCACTTCTACTGATAACCAATGTAAAGAAGAATCCTAATGACCACCAATGTAAACTACTGATTTTGGCATTATATTTATTAATTTCGTTAGATATAGATATATAGAATATTACATATATTGAAAATTGTCAAAGTTCAAGGCAGTATTAGAAATCATTGGCTCATTCATTAATAACTACATTAAGGAAAATATTTTAATGATAACTCTAAATATGAGGTCACTAAAGCAAGCCAACCATTATACTTATGTTTAATCTAGCACCAATTCAACAGCTGAAATTAGAAAGTTAACTTCTTTTCCGTAACATTATCCAGTTTACCTAGGTTTAGGAGGTAGATTCTTTTTAATGTTCCTCTGCTTCATATTCACCAATCATATTTTGATTCCTAAATATTTATGGTTGGATTAAAGGAATTCCCATGACCTGAGCATCAAAACCTTGCTCTATTTCTATATGTGAGAGCCAGCAAACTAGTTAAATAGTGGGTGTTTGCAAATATTTTCTGCATTAACATATAGGAAGGGGTTCCCATATCATCACATTACTGATAAATGGCAGGGGCGTGTACTGGGGATCTTACAGCAAATCCTGGGGAAAAAATTAAACCCTAAGCAGGTTGCCTGTTTTAAGGATGCATTCTTCATTTTTTTTCAATTTTAAGTTTACCTTTAACAGGCTTAATGCTGCTAGATGGTTTGAAAAAAAAAACAATGAATTACATTCATCTTACAGTGTTTCCCTTGCTATCAAGTACCTGCTGGAGAGGGTTTACTTTTTCCTTTTTTCACCCTCATTCAATCTAGCGTGATCTGCTCAGCTTCAGTCACACACCAGTTTTTCCCCCATTTTTTTAACCAATTTTTGCTATTATATTGTTAAAGGTAAAATGTATCTGTGGCTATGTCAAGTCAAGTCAAGTTAAAAAGGCAATTATCTTAGCAAAGTCTTGCTACTTCTTGATCCTTTAATACCAGTCTAAATGGTTTTATATCTGCTTTACTATCTTACTTACAACTGTACATGTACAAGGCAAATTCTCATTTGACAATAATAATCTCCTTATAATTTTATCGCAGGAAATGGGAAAAAAAAGTATCTTTGCAAGGAAATAATGTAATGTATTTATATTATATCAATGCTTTTTAGGTAAACTGAATGTTTATGTTGATTTGTTAGTCAATGTTAAAAAAAGAAAAAGAAAAGGAATTATTTAGTATATCATTCACAATTGCTATTATCTTATCGGCATGGTCTTTGAGATATGATTTATAAGTATGTGCATAATAAAGTGTGAAACACAAAATCATGTCAGAATAATGAACTAAATAAATTATTTATTTTTTTAATAAATAATATACTAATACTATTATATAATACTGTAAAATTAATGTTCATGAAAGACATTGTACTGCATTTACACATATAAATCCACTGTGTATTGCATTTATCACAGTTATTTTGTATTGAATGCAATACAAATGAATTTGAAATTCCCGCTCCAAAGGTGACCTCCCCAGGTGGCTCATCGAGTGCAGAAAACGCAAGCCAGAGGAAGGGAAAAGACGTGAAGGACGACGGCGGATCAGGTAAGACTGTATTTACTATTATTTCCCATAGGTTTACCTAAACCTACCGCTCCTGGCATCTTTTTTCTACCCCGAGTCACACTTGGGGTTACCGCTGGGGAGGTTATTAGCGGCCAGGATACTATCTGAATGGAGTTTTATGTTCGCCCAGTGTCTGTGTGGGTTTCCTCCGGGTACTCCAGTTCCCTTCCACATCCTGAAAAACATGCTGTAAGGTAATTGGCTTTCCCTCAAAAAATGCCCTTAGACTACGTTAATGCCATGTGACCATGGTTATATAGGTAAATGTGATATGATAATTTGATGTGTGTATATTCCTTCCTCTCTTCTGCAGTCCAATCTTCTGCATACTAAATAGCAGTAGCCATCCAAACCTGCACACGACCACAGAGACTACAGATGGACAGTGAACAGTATTGCACAAACCCATATATAATTATCTAGTTCAAATCATGCTTTGTGCATTGCCAGTGCCGCTGCCTCCCCACACTTGTGCAGTTTGACGTAACACTGTGACAATGAAGGGCATTTCAATTATTCTCCACTGCAGCATGGGCAGCACACTTCAGTCCCGCACATGTGCAATAAAACTTAGTTTGATTAGTGTGGTGCCCTGATGAGTGTGCTCATAGGACTTCTTACATCGGAACTTTACAATATGCTTGTGTGCACCAGTTCGGAAAAGCGTTGTCACATGGCACCAGGCGGATGTTAGACATGAAAAGAAATAGCCTTCACAAGAGATTATAGGGGAAAACAAATATTATAAAAAGTATAAATGTACATTTCCTTAATTGGGGGTATAATATTCCTGTAACACTGCATTATCTGATTATACAAGAACTTGTGAGCCACACACCAACCTTCAATCTTACTGAAAGTTTTATTGTTTGGAAGTGAATGCACAGCTCCTTGGCTCCTCCCTCTGATGCATTTCAGATTGCTATAAGACGTATTCTTACCCTAGGGAGACCTAGTGGATATTAAAGATTTAGTGAAAAAAATAATGATGCTTGTATAAACTTTATATAGCTTTGTGTTGTCAATATATAAAAAAAAAAATGATGAAGTTGGCACTCATTGTAAATGTGCAGATTTATTAGTATCATTTTTTATAATTGGTTTAAGGATCATCTGTGGCTAATTGAAAATGTGCACTTCAAAAGCAAACATTTTCCCAGAGCAATCAAATGCATAAAGCAAAGAAAACATTTAGATGTTTTATCTTGTCTTGTTTCCAGATTTTACAATATGAGATTCACACAAATAAATCCAGTTATAATGATTATTTGATGAGCATAGCAAAGAATCTGGACAGCTTGTGCTCTACATATGTATTATGGAATGCAATGGGAATATTTGATGCATTTTTTTCTATTTCTTTTATTAAACATTATATATTTGTTTTTTTTTAATTGCTAGTTATTTACTTATGTTTCCGCCTCTAATGATATTCATCATAGAATGCTATCACTTAAAACTTTATAATAAAAGAAACAAGAAACTAAAGTCTAATACATATATTTACATTCATATTACATCCCGTTTCAGGGTGCTACTATAGTTTTTTTTTTCATTTTGTTGTGCTGCACAAACACAAATCAGTTGCAGAGATATGATAACATTTCTTCTGTCGAACATTCACCAAAAATTAGGAATAGATGCAAAAGTAGCTATTATATTTTACAAATAATTCTCATTTTAATATTTTAGGTAGTTATTCAAACCGATAAAATCAGTCATTCCAGTTATGTCTTATATTCTATATGTCCATAGCCCTAAGGTGTAACTCCAGCAAAATCTTTTGTTTATTTAAGATATTGTAAACTCTTTAGGGCATTTATTGCTATATGCATCCAGTAGCCAGTGTTGACAATTGCCTTGCCGTTTTAAAGGAAGAAAAGGTTTTACTGACTTCCACAACTTGTGCATGTCTCAATGCTGTATCTCTTTAATATGCTAAAACTACAAAAATAAAAAATACCTATTGATATTCCAGAAATCCACCTAAATTTCTATTTGTGCAATAAAATCCTAAGAGCTTTGCCTGCTGGGCAACAGAAGTCAAGTACTACTACCTTGGCTTCCAAGATATTGTCCATTCACTGTGTGTAATGAGAGTCTTTTGTCTTCACTGGAAGATTTAATTCTGGGGATGTGGACATGTCAATGGAAACTTTCAAATAACATTCTAGCATTTTCATCTGCAATAACTTTACAAGCTTGGAGTTGCTGGCATAGAAGTAATCAGAACTTTCTCATTACAGGTACAAGGTAAAAAAGAAAATTAGGAAGAGGGGCGTAAAAATCCCTGGTTATAATTTAAATCCCAACCACCAATATACAAACACACATATAAACCCTATCACAAATTTATGTAAAAGCTCATTTATCTTTATGTTTTAAAATGGCACCAATACTTACCAGTCTTATGCCTGTTAAACAGTATAATGAAAACACTGGCTGTGTCAAAATGATTTTAAAATGTAGAGACATTGTTTAATCTATTTATAGTGTAATAATGCAAAGTGGAATTGGAAGATAATGATGTACATCATTTGTACATTGCTCATTTTGAATTGGAACACTGTGTGTGACCTTTCCATTGACCACTAATTTTATTCCTTGCCATTCAGCATTACCCTTTGCAATCTTATTAACCTTTCAGGAGGAGTCAGCGCAACAATCAAGTCAAAATATCAAATTGTGAAAAGGTTAGAGTGCTATGCTGTGGACAGAAAACGTTTAGAAATGGCATACAAATTACTCTATGTCAGATAACAAGTTGAGCTCTTCTTCCTTTTTATTCTTTAAACTTACACTAATCTTAAAGTAACATTCTATTTCACTTGAGAAAAAATTCGATGTAAGTTAGCTTTTCAAAGTACAAGCATTTAGGCAACTGGACTGCAGATTTTTACTTGATTGTGTTCTGTAGATATTGGGATGCACCATTCCAGCGTGGTTTCTGAAAGAGAGTGCTAAATAGAAAAGTCACCCTTACACAGGGACTTTGGTAAAATTACTGGTTATTATCTAAACTTGAGCCTGTCTGCTGCTTTAAACTTAACCCTGCAATGTCCCAATGTGGAATGGTGATTTTACTGACACCAATGTCCAGTGGGGAAGAGTGGCCTGTATTTATAACATCAATACTCAGGGGATGGTAAAGGAATGGGGACTTATTAGTGACATTAATGCCCATGTGGGAAGGGGGGGCTTTATAACTCACACTAGAATTTTATTATTCACATCAATACCAATGGAGGGTTTCTGTTACTACTTCTAATGCGCGGTCATTTTTTACTCCAACTGACCACCAATGTAGAGGTATTTTTTTTTTTTGCTCTCATTACCAACTGAAACAGGAATTTTGTTTTACTCGCTGAGGCATTTAATATTCTAATTATCTACTGAACACAGCCCACACCCAAAACAGACAGTGAACTGTCCCTTTGTTTAAAAAAGTTTATAGACACCATCCTTAAGACCTAACTCCATGGTTGAGCATAGTGATGGTTGTGGATGCTCTGTGCGCAAGCTCTGTCCATTTCCTTGTGTCCTCCCTTATCCCACCATAAAGCTGAAATGTAATCTGCTAATGTTGTATCTTTGCTGAATTCTCCTTTCCTTCTTTATTACTATACTAATAAATATACTAAATAAAATATGTTTCTGTTTTCATTACGTACCTGATTTTATTTCCATTGACATCATCAATAAGTCTCTCCAATACAGGCAGATCATGGATAGTCATTCTTATACAGGGCAGCCCAAAAGCTTCTTGTAATTTAGTTCTAGGCAGATTTGAATGGTTAATGAATAAAACACAGTGAAACAGGGAAAGGATTTTTTAGCTGGAGATTAGAACAACAGGAATATAAATTGGATAACTTTAGCATTTCACACATTGTTCTTTCACTTGCAGTAATAGGATTTCATATTTAATAAAGCAGAGCTAACTGGGTCCAGATACCAATTATTTCATGGCTCAGTTGCACCTATAAAATTAATATGCATGCAGTTCATAATGCTAAAACATCCAAAATGTAATCTTATATAAAATGTTACTAGCTAATTATGCTTTGATCATAATTTGATGACTTTTTGTTCAAAGAATATAACCCATATTATATACAAATCATAAACACAAGTTGGCTTTACTTCTAACTACATTTGATACAACAACTGATATAAAATGTAAACATGTATTAACATTACCGGATATTGCATCATCTTCCTTTCATATAGCTGTTATAATTATCTGATAATTGCCTTAATATTGCAGTGGATGTGTCTTTAAAACAAACATCAAGTTCAGTCATTTCTAGAACAGAAAATCACAGAATTGTGTACACTTTGTGTATTATTGTTTATTGCTATCTAATTGATATAAATTGGGTTCCCAGGGATAAATTACTCATTATCAGACATTGTGCTAGTAGTCTGTAGTTAAAGGCAGGGATTCTTTTCATTACAGTGAGAGTCGTTAAGCAGGAAAATGCCTCACCACATGAGGTAGTAATTGCAAGATCAATATTGGGATTTGAAAAGAGGAATGGATGATTTTTAATGGTAGTTACGTTTATATTCCTGCAGAAAGTATAATGATATTTTGATCCACGGAAATGATTTGACTACTTTGCATGGTCTGGAAGGATTTTTGTTTTTAGCTATAAATAGTTGTGGTTGCTGAGATTGTTTTGCTTTCCTTTCTTTAAGACAAAAATACCGGAGTTTATGAGAGCTCGAAAGGATATTTATCATTTTCTGTAGTTTACTATTTGACTTCCAACAACCCTTATTCAGTGACTGCAAACGTAATGCCTTACACTTGTATGCACTATGCACTTAAACATCATATATATTTTGGATAATTTGGGCAAGAACACTGTGACGGGTCTAGGCTAATACCTAGCATTTTTATAAGGGGATTGGCAATAGACAGCCACAGTGGAACTCTCAGGAAACATTTCCTTCAATTTAATCAGTTGCTCACTTGATGTAGGAACTCTGCTACTGTACTCATTCATGGAGCTTGCTGTGTTTTTACTAATGGAAACAAGCAATAATGCACGTCTCCTGGTCGCTGGCCCTTTTTTAAATCTAATCTGAAGATTAGACAGCGGGCAGCAGTGAGTGGTACTGAAGCGTTCACTGGCACCCTGCATTTATTTTCCATAGGGCTGCTTGTAGTGTCTCCCGGAAGGAGCAGTCTACTGGTATAAGAAAGTGAAAACCACATCCCAACTTCATGGCCAATCTGAGCATATCCTAATTTATCTGCATTTACCTCTACATCTATTTCATTTATGGTTCAGCTGAATCTTTTATGTCATTATGGTATTCAATGATACAAATGCATAAAGTAAGATTGTATATAAATCATGGAGTTTGGGTGCAATAAACTAAGAGACATGTTTTACTGCCGGTTCGTGCAAATGAAGCATTAAGGAAGTATTCATATCCAACACATCCTCATTGTCCACATAAAAGCTTTGTGGAATTTATTATAGGGCTATAGCCTACTGGAAGTATATAATGCTGATAAGGTGTCTTCATTTTTTGGTTTCATAATAAAATAGCTTGTAATGATAAATGTTTTAAGTGCCTAACCTTTACCAATCACTTGTTTTGTTTGGATGCTAAACTAAATGCACACAATGTATTCATACATTTTAACTCAGTAAGAGTTTCAGATAAATGTCAGGACTATCAGTCTAGTAGGAATGGATTAGAAATAGATGAGTTCTTTTATTTTGGCATTAGCATGATTGTCTATGCATTGGAAACATGAAAACATAATTTGATTTGTAGAAGTAATTCCATGGGGATAAAGATGACTGAGCGGACACAATTAATGATATTTCACTAAACAATGGCCGACAGAATGTTCAAACCTTGCTACATCTCATTGATATTCATGTATGTACCAGGCCAACCGAAGTTGCAATGCAAAATAACACAAAACAAACAGTACAAATTTTTTTCTGTGATAGCAAACAAATAGGTGAAAGTCATTAACATGGCAAACACATTGCATATGTTGTCTGGAAAAGAAATGAGATTTTACCAACAATTTTCCCCTTCCATAACAGCAAAACAAATTTACTTATAAGAATCCTCACTGATACCAATACAGAAAATAGCAAACAGCTATTGCAGCCCTGCAAATAAAGTTGATATTTTCAGTATGATTTATGAAAGCAAGTTTTTTTTAATGCATCTTTTACATATATTTAATAATAAAGGGGCGATGACCATGAATAAGATCTGGTAAGTCTGAGGGGAAACAGCAAACAGTAGCAGGGTCTGAAATATATTTTATACTACAGATAAAGCATAGAATATGGAGCCATATAGAGTACAGATGGTACAACAGAATGTTTAGTATTAGAAGAGAACAGCACTGTGAACAAAGCTCATTGGTCTGATGTGTGGAATAGAATGTTTGATGTATAGAATTATGAAGACTCCAATACTGGAGTGGTTTGACCTGTAGGACATATAGTACAGAGATGTAGAGTATTGAACACACAGCCATTCAACAACATCAGAATCAAAATATGTTCCAGTTACTCTGGATAGCTACAAGATGTTTGTAGGGCTCATTCATAAACTGTTTACTGATGCAAGTTGACATTTCTTGCAATGGGGCAGCCCATTCATTTGAATAGCCTAAACCAAACAATCCCCCATTTTCCATGTTTCACCTGTAAAATATATATGTTATGCCTAAACGAACAGCTATAAACCCCCACTCTCCAGTCTAGTAAACAATGTCCTTACCAAGTGTGTGGAATTTTTTAGTGTTTTCCAGTGCCTACTTTTTTTGCACCTACATTAGATGCATATTTGAATGTCTTCCTGTGATGATGTAAGAATTTCTTCATGCCCTGTGCCCACTCTAAGTTAAGTGCTGGAAAGTGTGTTGAAATGATAGCTACTTATCTACTCAGAAAGCCTCTGATCTGGCATTGTCACCATAGGATAGGTAGTAAAAGAACCGAAAAGATCACCAAGCAGATCACCATACATTTGATGCCTAAATTTCAATCTGGCATTGTCATCCTAGGATAGAACCGAAAAGATCACCAAGCAGATCACCATACATTTGATGCCTAAATTTCAATCTGGCATTGTCATCCTAGGATAGAACCGAAAAGATCACCAAGCAGATCACCATACATTTGATGCCTAAATTTCAATGTTATTTCTCTTATGTCTAATTTTAAAAGTTAATAAACTAAAAACAAAAAATTACACTTACATTTAATCCTGCAGGTCTCTCAATGGAGCTGGTTCTTCCCACTATCTGGTCCCCCGTCGTCCTGGAATTCCTCTTTGCCCTGACGCAGAGGAAGCGCCGCGTGCCCTCATCTTTGATCTTCACTTCTGCCTTCTTTGGTCTTCTTTCTTCGTCACCCAATTTCGCACTGCACAGGTGTGAGATTGGGTGACGTAGCCACCGTGAATAGAAAAAAAAAGAGAAATAATCTCATTGCGGATGTGTAAGATCGACATCTTTTTCCCCTTGGAGAAAATTTTATATATACATATTTTACACATTCAAAAAATTGAGAGCAACATTAGGTTAATTTGTATTTAAAAAAGCATTCCAGGGGCTGTTCATCTTTCTCTGAATTTATTACTATGGGTTTATGAAAAAAATGAATATGCTTTTTATAGATATAATGGCTTTTTCCTCTAAATCTGTGCAATATGCGCTGCTTAATCTATTAAATTATCTCTTTTATTTCAGACTCAGCGTTTAAAAAACAAGAATCTTCCATTTATATTATATATATTATAAAATAAGCATTAGGTCTGTGAAAATTCTATTTCTGACTGATGATGTCTGTATAATAGCAGAATTTTGTCCTCATAAATGCCAAGAACCATTGCAACTATATGCATGTATATAAGACGCCCCATAAATAAACTTACTAGCTCAATGAGCTAGTAAATGTTTGTATAAAAACAAACAGTATTTGGTTCTCTTATTTTAGGAAAAACAGGAGAGACTATTCTGCTGTAGCAGAAATAAAGTAGATGAAAGTTTAGCAACTTATTTTTCTAATAATTATACCTATTTAGGGAAAATATTCAAATGTGAACATTTACTATCACTGACAGTGAAATGCATTTTTTTTTTTGCACTTTTTATTACTAAAAGGCCTTAAAATTATAGAACAGAATTGGCATTGTGGAGAAAATCTCTCAAACAGCAACACAGAGCAATATAATTACATTTGCCAGTTGTTTAAGAGTTGGACCCTTTGATGAGTTGTTACTGTATGTGTAAGGGAGATTACCCTTACTTCATTCCCTGATGACTGGAAATAGAAAAGGAAATGAACAATAATCTCCCAGTTGGTGACAAAAATGACAGTAAAAAAGACAGAAATATGAACCCTTTTTTAGGAAATATTGCGGGGACGTAGAAGAATTCAAGGACGGGACTCAATTGAAGGGTGCGGGACTCAATCGAGGAAAGGTCTAGCATGATGGAGGGATCTGCACAATTAAAGATAAGTGTGATTTTTTATTTTTTCAGTTTAGTTCCGTTTAAAGTATTGTAAAACATTTTTCAGTGTGATAATAACACTTCAAAAACTGTAGATTATAATGAATATTTACCTGATTTATATAATATTTGATGTAGACTTAGGCCTTTTTATTGGGTGAAATCAAATATAATTTCCAGGTGAATATTGTTACTGTTTGACATATGGAGAAGACGCTGTTAATCAGTTCTCCTGCTTTGTCTGGGTGCTCACTCTAAGAGCCAATGAGGTCTGCTGGATATTAAATTACATTTTAAGCAGCACAATTGTTATGTAAGTGCAATTGAAGTTGTATATTATATTTTGATTGGATAATATTATTCATTGTGATATAACTGAGTCACTACTTTGTAGTTGTGACAATGTAATGCCATCAAAAATTCTCCTGCAGGGAAGCGGAGGAGGCTGTGAAACACGTTGAGAATAATAGATGGAATACATATCACAAGTTGATATACAATTTATGTTTTTTTTTTAACAAACTTGGAAAAAAAATGGTGGATATAGAGTGTTTAATTAGGGATGTCCCTAAAGTCTTAAAAATAACTTTCTTGTTTTTGGAACTAGATATAAGTTTGAATTAGGACGTGGCACCCTAGCTTTGGCTTTCACTATATATTATTTGTGCAAAGCAACAAACTTGCTAACTTTCTAAGCTTGAAGCTGAAAAGTAAAACAAAAGGTTACAGATCCATTTTTGCCCTGGTTTTGCTACTCACTTACTCGAATGACCATGCTCCCTTTTTATAGGAGATCCCTAGCTGTGGGTAAAGGAATGGGGGGCATGTAGACAACCCTTTAATGTAAGGTAAAATTGTATTTATTTTGAAAGCCTCTTGCCTCCTGTCTTTACCACCATGGAATGGGAGTGTTTTGGTTTAGTTCTACTTTAAAGCTTTATGCATATCATTTAGTATTTATTTTTCATACAATATAAGTCTAAATTTACGCAATTGCTTTTGGATAAAGCAACCAACCAGTCTAAAGCTTTAAAGTAAAAAAAAAAAAAAAACAACAATTGCACAGTTGTCCCAATTTTCATTACTTGCTAATGTTCATTCTCCTATTGATTGAGGGGATTGGACTGACTCTAGAGAGCAATTTAAACATGTGCAACGTTAAGACATTTACATTTTAGCTTAATTCACAACATGCAGCATTTCTTGAAATAAGAAATACATACATTTTAAAAAGTCAGTTGGGGTTTAACAACCTCATTTTTATAAATGGGGTCCTAATATAGGACTAATATTGTGTACACTGTATTGGTTAGTTAACACTAAGCATTTTTTCCCTTGACATTGTTTGCTAAAATGTATTTGTATTTTTAAGTCAGGTTTCATTGGCACAAGAATGTTTTTTCTCATTTGTATACTCTGTGCATCGTATTGTTAAAAAGGAGTCTCTATGGGATATCTCAGCCACAAATCATTTCATACTTATACATGCACATGTGGGTTTTATTGCAAAGTTAAGCCAACATCAACATATCAAATTATTCATGGATTCATAAATGACTAAAATAAGGTTAATTATGTGTTATAGGAAAATAAATGTACAAAATAATGATATAATTCTAGCTTCAGTTAAAAATTATGTTATCTTTTTAGCCCTTAACTCACTGTAAAAATGTTATAGTGAAATATTTAACCTTATTTATTAATGTTTTATCACACATTCACAAACCTTTGCCACTTCCTATTCTCTCATACTGTACTAGAAGATAGAAAATTACGATATGGATGTTATTGGATGCATAGGTCTAAGATAATAAAAAGCCCAATTTGTTCCACTTTCCATTGATATTGAACATATAGATCTGTTACAGTAATAGAACTGAACTAAGGTACTGTATGTAAATATAAAAACCCAAATCATTAAGCTCCCTTATTTACTCACTTCTGGTTTGAAAACTATTCCACTGAAAATGTTTTACGTGCAAAACTTTTTTCTTTGATCTCAAGGGACATCTTATGAGCTGAATTTTTTTCCCTTGAATTAAGAAAAAGAGGAGTGTAGTGAGTGGTATTTTGTAGATACAGTATAGTGAGTGAGGCTTGTAATCCAAAGACAGAAAGGAGAAAAAAAACAAAAATGCAGCCAACATTTCTACGAGCTGTTTATAGGCATAGTAACACAAGTAAATGGGATGGAGGAGGAGTACAGTTTTGGATTGGACATACTTGTCAGCCAACCAGTGTGCATAAAGCCACTTCTCTGGCTTGTAAAGATGGGAGCCATGCCATTGGTTGTAGCCTTGAGGTGAATGATGAGCATTTTAAACAAGTGGTACTACAGTCTTTTTGATTTTATAAATTAGGCTGTATGTGTGGTGACACATAGGGCCTGATTTATTACAGCTCTCCAAGACTGGAGAAGATACACTTTCATTAGTGAACCTGGATAATCCAACAAACCTGGAATGGATCTGGTCCAGGATTGAAGCATTAGCTAACCAATATCAAATTACTTTAGGAAATCCATTCCAGGTTTGCTGGATCAACCAGGTTCACTGATGAAAGTCTATCCTTTCAAGCCTTAGAGAGCTTTAATAAATTAGACCCATTATAAGAAGATGTGAGGCCATTAGGGGGCTACCACACTAACTATATGATGAAAGAGTTTTTCATCAAAAGAGTGCTGGGATTTGGTATGAAAAAGAGCATCATTACCAAAAAACAATGGACAAATGTGAAGATATCCACTACTTGGAGCTAACTCTGCATATGTGGGGAAGAAAAGGGAGCAGTAGCTTTTTTTGTAATATATTATGGTAAAAGGGCACAGAAGCCATGTAGGGGAGCAAACTACCCAAAAACAGGCTTGGATAAACTTATTCTCAGATTCAAAGTGTCACAGGTCAGCAGCACAGCTGATCTTTTATATGTTGTTCACCAGATATGTCAGATCAGCAGCAGTTTGCCTCCTGACCTTGCTTCTAGCTGCTCTGTCCAGGCCTTGGAGGTAGAGGCATTGTTGGACTTTTCCAGCTGATTTATCTGCACCTGCCCACCCAGTCCCCGCCCAGCCTGCCTGTTAGCCTCACTATATAAGCTGTGTTCAGACTGATACTCCTTGCTTTTGCAATAGGTGTGTTTACCTGAGCCTCCAGCTTGTGTCTGTTTCTAAGTGCTGATTCCCTGGTTCTGACTTTTCTTGTTTGACTTTGATTGTTTGCCGCCTGCCCTGGTCCTGCTCTTGTTTTCAAAATTGCCTTCTGATTTGGTACTACCTTGTGGTTCCATCTCCAGTCAGCTGCTGTCTGCAGGGGTGTGTCTGAGGGCCGCAACCTGGGGCCGTCTGCAGCAAAGTCCATCACTCCTCGCGGGGTGCTCTTGTGAACACCGGGCGGTTCCTTAGACTGCGCCTCAGCTCATACCTCCGCCAGATTTCACAGAGGGTACACTTCCCCAAACTTGTGGCAAATCCGTGATACAAACTCAGCATGGCAATATGTCATGAAGGGATCTTTTCAAATGCTTATATTCTTTCTAAAAACGTTTTTGGAAGGTAATGCCTTTTTTGCCTTTCTTCAATTTATTTCTACTTTGTTATTAACTTAGTCTGACATGATTGTTAAGGCCCATTGGCTGCCATCCTCTAGTGAGAGTGCTTTTGCTAGTTATTAAAAATCTCATTGGATATTGCAGTGGAATTTGGTCCTAGGCATAAAGCCAGATGAATTAAGACCACAGTAAAAAGCCACACTATATTAGCTTTTAGAAAAGGAATTTTTGTAAGGTAAATAAACGTACAAGTGAACAAGGTAGAATATATAATTTTGCTGCAAAATCAATTGTGCCTCTGAATGTCTACAGAGAAATTAATCTTGGATCTTCCAACTAATTGTACTATTTATAAACCTCAGAAATGCATACTACAATGTGATACCTTTTTTTGCAATTTGCACTAATAGTTATGTTTTCAGGACAAGCTTTGGTGGGTCTACCCATTTCTTCTCAATCCAGGCAGTACTAATATATGCAAAGACTGAGCAAAATGTTAAATAAAATTGATAAGTTAATCAGGTAAGAGGGTAGAAAAGTGGGCTGTGGGATGGGGTGTGAAGAAGATGGGGTGTCTAAAATAGCTTAGATCTACATTCTGTCCATTATCTCTTGGTCAAACAGAATATTTCTTCATGGTTCTAACATTTTCCTTTCCTGAGCATTCAGTAGTAGTTTCCTTTGGGGACTTAAACTATATTGCCTCCTATGGTCAGGTTGTGAGAAATGATGTCCCACAGGTGTACAGAATCATGTTCCTTAGATTCCCTTTTTGTGTGTCTGTGTAGATTCATTCGTTTCTGTAATCTTTGTCCTCTTTTTCCAATATAGCATCCCTGGTTTAATTTTCTGCATTGGATGAGGTATACCACATTACTGGAGGTGCGGCTGTATGATCCGGAAATATTAAGGGTTCCTTTTTAGTGCCTGACACTTGTTAATAGACTGATGTGGCTGCACAGTTTGCACCATCTATTTTTGCACGATTTGTTCCCTTGCTAGTGTCTCTGTAATCTGAGTGAAGTTTTCTTGCTTATTAATTTGTGTCTGAGGTTTAATGGTCAGCATTGGAGGTTGTTGGAAGATTCCTTTTATTCTCCTAAAGATGGGTTACAGCTTATCTTTCCTATCCCTTCCAGTATGATTACGAGGGGTACATGGCTATTTGTTTTTCTCTCTTTATATTGTAAGAGATTTGTATCTAAGTGCTTATGTTCATATTTCATGATTTCATTTTGTAAACTTTTTAGGGCAGGATTCTGCTAGTACTAGAGAAGTTTATTTTTTTCTTCTGGGTAACAACTTATGTGGTGGTACAAAGTAGTCTGTCTGAATATGTTGACTTGATTAGTGTGTTGGGGATAGAAGCTAATACTATGCTTGAATAGTCCATTTTTATTTTTATTAAGGGGTGAAAGGTATTAAATAATGGGCTAAATCTTTACAGATCTTTAAATATTCTGCTTTCGTTTTGTAGATCAGTACTTGTCCTAAAAATTTAACTGTAGTTCAAATTAACAAGTAAAAGTATTTACTGTAGTTGTTTCAAATGCAATTATTACAACCACTATCAATCTCCATCAGCATGAAGTGGGTAATAGAAAATTAAACAGGATCCAAGGGCCTGTAAACAAATAAAAACGTACAAACTGGCTGATGATATAGAACTAACCACATTTAAACATGTGCTAATATATAAACATTCCAATCTGTTAACTTTATAATAATGCTTTTTATATTCCAGTCATATAAATGTAAAAACATAACATAAATGGGAAACGGTGGATATGTTATGACAGGAATGAAGTTTTTCTTGTGATGGACATTCAAGTTTCAGGTTTAATCTATAAATCGACACCTCCCAATCTGTCAATACTTAGAAACCTTCTGTTCACCCTTTTCTAACCCTTTTTGCTAGAAGAACTGATGTCAACCTTTATTTTTAACACTGATGTACTTACAAGCTCATTATTGTTCATCCATTCAGTTAATGGCACCCTTAGAGCTTACTTATTTGAGGCATGTAAAGAGGAAATAAGGGCATGAATGGGAGTAGTTGCACTGTAAGAGTTCTTTTTTATTTAATTTTGAAAACATTTATTAGGTGTGGTATTTATAATCATTGTGTCCATTGTCCCCTTTTTCTCCAGATACAGCAAGCAACGTGGCCACCTTATGCTTATTTATTGAACGTACCTAAAATAAAAAAACACCTGTTCACTCCTTTCCTTAAAATTCAGTGTAAAACAGATCTTCTGGATTTTTTACTTGTCTTGGAGAAATTGTTGCTCCATGATTTCATTGTATCTAATAATGTGAGCCCTGTTAAACGGGTATCGGCCAGTAAGAACTCCATCCTTGCTTTCATGTTGCAATTGTTTCAAAATACCAAACCTATTTTGGACCTAAAGTTGAGCAGTAGAAAAGCTGTTAACATCTTATACAGGGATCTTGTTTTTGACATTGTTTTACACTTAAATTCATTTACTGTTACAAAAAAGTCCTTTGTGTCTAGAATAAAACATAATTTTTGGCTTAGAAGTATGAGCACAATTTGCTGATAAAAATACCTTCATGCATGCATATGTTAAGTAGTGAATAAAAGTTGTTAGGAAACCTGCAGCTCCCTATATTGCCTGCTGGTGGCACTGTGGTTTAACATGCCTTACATGTGCTTCCACTGACAACCAGCAGTTGTCAGTTGGAATAAACCCTGAAATAAGGATTTTTAGGAATACAAAAGCATTGGACTTCAGATTTTAGGATGTAAAAGTGTAACTGAGACCACCAATTAATTTTTTTACATTAGTTTTTCTATAATACTTTTCTTAGTGATAGCTACCTTAATATGACTGTTAACCAAGTGAAACCACAGAAATGATCTCTATTTATAAACAGGCACATGTTTACCATTGTGGTAAAACAAAGGGGACAAAATTGCCTGAATAACTGGAACTAATTGTTGTGATAAAATTTGGGTATATATTTTTAATATTAGGTTTTATAATATTCTATTAAATAATATAATCAGTTATTATAATAATATATTATATTGTTGAATATATATATATATATATATATATATATATAAATAAATGTGTGTATATATTTATCTATGTATATATGTCAGAATCAATTTCTTTTGGAAACATCTGACCACCACAAGTTACAAAATCAGTACTTGGAACAATATCTTTCTTAGCAAATTATCCCCAAAAGTCTTTTCCTACAGAAAAAATCATCTTAGAGTCAAATTCAAATTATTCATACTTATCAGTAGTTCCAAATATCTATTCTTTCCAAATAGCAGAATCCAAATATCTATTGAAAAAAACACATTTTATTAATAGTCTAAAAAAATGGCTAATGTGAACATTTGAACATCTTTAAATATATATATATATATATATATATANATATATATATATATATATATGACAGCCTAAAATATATAAATCTTAAACAGTTTATGTATTACAAAATTTGCAAACTGCAGCATAAATACAGCTTTGTAAGCCTATTATATTACCATGGAAAAAAGGTAAAATGTCAAGGTTACAAAAGCCTCTTATTCATGATATAAATATTTATAAAGTCAATGAACAACTTAAATAGTGAGTCCCAGGAGAAAATGTTTCATCACAGCAATATATAGAAGTATAAACAAAAGTATAAATAATGGACACAAGGGCAAAGTTAAGATTGTCTTTGATCATGCGAGGAGTTTAGGGAGATTGCATGACATTTCTTGATTTACCTTAGGCTGAATGTCTAAATAAATGTCGGATTGGATTTGTTTTGCTATACAGCATGAGATATTTTATTATCATTAATAATAATAATAATAATAATAATAATAATAATACAAATATTAATAATAGTACTATTAATTTTAATTCCTTTTTGTTCATCTGTGTATAAGAGCATTCATAAAAATCCTAACAATATTGGGTCTTAGATTTACTATTATATATTATTTCCACCCGGTTCATTCCATCCTAGCAAAAAAGCAGTTGGTGTTATAAATTGCCGGCCTCAACATGCTACCTCCAGTACTTTCTGGTACCCTGTTTTTACAGCTAACTGCAAGGCCATTCTGT
Source organism: Pyxicephalus adspersus (assembly GCF_032062135.1). Taxonomy (NCBI): domain Eukaryota; kingdom Metazoa; phylum Chordata; class Amphibia; order Anura; family Pyxicephalidae; genus Pyxicephalus; species Pyxicephalus adspersus. Next base: position 81,348,141 of record NC_092859.1, on the reverse strand, counting down.
TCAGCAAAGCTATAATCTGGAACTTGTTGCAAGCTCTAGCCTGGCCATTTTTCTGTTAGCACATCACTAGGATTTCCTCTGTGACTAATAGGAATTGGAAAGCGCATGCGGTAGGAAGGGGTGGGCAAGCCTAGGTAGTATGAGGACATTTTGGAACTTGTTAGAAGGTCTTAGGAAACATCCAATATAGTTTTTTTTAATATGGTGGCTTAAGTAAGTAGGTGGAGTGTGTTGCTGGTGAATATAACTTTGGAGTGTGTTGCTGGTGAATATAACAGTTTTAAATGGGTACCACTATACCTTCACATTTGAAATACCAAAGAGCATAGCACACCTCTTCTTATCACAGGTACATAGTGAAAATCCCCAAAAAGGCCTTTCACATTTTGTTTTTCTTTTTTTTGGGAATATTACTGGGCAGCACTATCTGCATGGAGTTTGCAGGTTGTACCCGTGTGTGGGTTTCCTTTGGGTACTCCGGTTTCCACCCACATCCCAAAAATATGTGTTAATTGCTTAATTCTCTACACCCCAAAAATTTACCCTATGCTATAATAAAGACACATGACAAGGTAGGGACATTAGATTGTGAGCCCCTTTAACCCCCTAAGCAGTAATCCCGAGTGTGGCTCGGGGTAAAAAAAAAAATGCTAAAAGCGGTAACCCCGAGCTAAACATTAAAAAAAAAAAAAAAACTTACCTGGTCCTATCGGCCTCCTCCGGTGTCCTGCCCATCTGATCCCATCCTTTGGCCGCATCCCTTTTTTCTGATCTTTCGCTGGCGAGCGCACTGCTGTTCCCAGGGACATTGGTGCATGCGTTGGTGCGTGCGGGAGACGCGGCAGGATATTCTAAATATTTTGTATTGGATTCAATACAAAATAACTGTATTGTATCCAATACAAAGGAATCATTATATTATATATATATTTTATAATATTATATATATCAGTATTGTTATGCACACTTGTTTTAACAAATTTTTGTTTTTGTTTTTTTATTTAAAGTTTAATATTTAATTTATTAAATATTGGACATATTTTAGTGAGTTATGATTGAGAATTATAGACCTATAATGTTCAATTAAATTTTAATGCAAAACGATGTACCGCTTTTGGCATAAAAATACTGACATAATTAGACCGCCAGGGAGGTTAAGGGACAGCTAGTGACATGACTATGGACTTTGTACAGCGCTGCGTAAAAGGATGGCGCTATATAAATACCATTTAATAATAATAATAATACTGTACATTTGAATAATGGATGCATCCTCCTATGGCTTTTATGTTACACCAATTTCATATTCTATCCAAGGTTGGGTAACATATATCATATGTATCTGTTAAACTTGATTCTATTTTATTTTTCGGTACAAGTCTCTTTTAAGACCACAGACTTGAAAGCAGACACATTGGATGAAAACACAAATCCCCTTGAGAGGCCAGTTGAAATATTTTGCACACAAAACTTAAGGAATCAATTAAACAGTCAGTAATTGTATTTCATTGTTGTAATGCAGCAATGGCTTGATCAAATACACATGTCTGAAACTTCAAAGTTTTTGCAGTGAAATTCTCAGTATATGCTTTGGCTGTGCTAAATCCTTTATCAGATACAAATTTGATTGGCTAAGGCTGAAATGATCTTTATAAAGGTACCTCCATCTATTAGAAGACACACACAGGTTACACTCTGGCAACATAGAACTTTTGATATACAGAACAAGACAAAGGAATGTCCACAGGAACCTGGGATAAATGAAAACCATGGCTTAGGTCTGATTACAGTAAATAAACTGTAATTTTTAGCTGGTGAATGTTGAAAACTCATACCTGTGTATGTTACAAACTGGTCATAAATAATCACAGAACAAACAAAACATATGGTAACATCAGAACACCTAGTTAATCATTATGACAGGCTCATTTATTGACTTACTTGATCTTGCAAGAGATATCTATAACATATATATTCAGCCTCCGATTTTAACTGATTACATGGAAAAGCACATTAAAAAATATACAATAAATTTCCAATGACAGATATCAAGATATGCTGTAATCCTTGGTATACTAGGCATTCTTGCATTTCATCCTTAACATATATCACGCCAACAAATTAAAAGATAGAATGGGCTAACATACAGTTTATATTACAATAACACTTAATTTTTCCTGAGTCTGTAGCTTTACATGATAATAATTGCATAGATAGTGAGCAACGACTACTACCAGGGAAAGAATTTTGTGTATGCATATTTCCTTGACACACAGTATTAATGGAGGTAAAGCTGCATTAAACCCACATAGCTCAAGCTATTTTATCAATAGGTTCACTAAATAAAGGTAACATTTATAGTAATTGTATTGAAACTGGGCCAAAACACATACTTTTTGATTATTGTAGTTCGGTGTCACTTTCAAGGCTACCTACACTACATTTCCTGTTGGGGAGCAAGCAATAATAATGCCACAAACTGTTCACATGGACTGGTCACATGAAAGGCATTTTGTGATTAACAAGGGCATGATGAAGTATGACACAATAATGTCTCCGAAGAATTAGAAGGTCTGGGATGCAGTGCATCTGAGCTTCCTGTGTGTCGGTGGATGAAGCTCCAGTGCATGCGACGTAGGTTGGAACCATACATGTGGGCACCAGGTTGTCCACTACTAATTTGTCACTGCCTCAGTAAAGTATCTGTACCACCAACTGCTCTGATGAAGACTTGGCAATTTAGGGGTTCAGCACTTGTAATATGGACGTGAGCTAGATCACAATGAGGGTTCATTATTGACCTGTCACGGAACATAGCTTCAGAGAAACAAGGTAGAATAAGTTCTGGGTTGTTTAAGTCTTCGCCGTGTGTTCCCTCCACAACTGCTTATAGAATGGGGAGAACAGGGTGCGCATTGTCATACCCTATTGGAAAAAAAATCAGTTGTGTTCAGCTGTTTAGCTTACTAATATCTTTCTGGTTTCATATTAAAGAACTATTTAATGAACTAAATAAATCATTTACAGTGATTTGGCTTGTTCCCTATACTGTAATATACAGTTTTGATGTGTATTAGTTAAAAAATACTAATTTTATTTAATTTTTAGTTCACTGGCTGTTTCTTGTTTGTTTGTTTTTCTGTGTTTGTACACATTTATCAGATTTATGATAAAAAAACAGCATCCAGATTTTGTAAGATAAAGCAGATGGCGTTTTCATTGACTGCTAATGAATACAACATTTTTAGGTTAAGGACCCCCTGCAGTGGAAAGATTCTTTCCTTTACTAACCTATTTAGAGTATGTGGTGCTTACACATCTTAAACATCTTATCATATATCTCTAAAAAGATTTTTGTAATGATCAGCTCAGATGAAACCACCACCTAGAAGTAAAGGCTTTTTCACTTTTTAAGGTCGAATGGCACCCTCCCCCTCCTCCTGCGTACCTAGCAGACCATAGTCCTTCTTAACTTCCTTACACCATCAGTGCCTTTGCTAATAGAGCAGGGCTTTGGCTAATGGAGGAGCAGGTGACCTTCTTCATGTCCCAGTGCTTGGGCCTGGGAAAATACAATGTAACCATTTTATATAAGCCCAACACCAGAGGACTAGAGCTTAGATGTGTTGCCCGCATGCAATTGAAAAAATAAAAATTTGTGTGTGATCCCCCTCCTTTAGTTTTTCTACTTTATGTCTAGAAAAAAGGTCTACCCATATACTTTTTTTGAACATGCGCAATCAGTCTTGGGAAACCCTTTTGTATAGAGATCAAACATCTGTTTTTCTGTAAACAAATTCTAATTGGACTAATTGTTATACCAGGAGAGTTATATACATAGAGGCAATATTTTACATAAAAATGGTCCTAGGTAATAAACACTTGCCCATTTTGTATAACCTTTCCCCAGTCAGAGAGTTGAATAAAATGCAACAAACCCATCTATTGCTCTTCGTAAACCTTGAGTAAGCCAGGACAAACAAGATCATGGAACCACAGTTCGTTAACTACTCTGATTTAAATGTAATTTTTTTTTCTTTTTTAGATATATAAAGCAAAAGAGACATTATACTGTCAATATGACTTTCCAAAAATTGTTATTAAGCAACATCAGCATTCACCAAGGATCAGATTGTCCATCTTCGAATTCTGCCATGTTCACAAACATTGGAAATTGTTAACATTTAATACTAAGCAGAATTAATAGTTTAGAGTGTTTTTTTCCCTTTTTTTACTTTACAATTTTTTTTCATTTACGAATATTTGGAGAAGTGCCATGTATTCTTTTACGTCTTATTAATTCATCATTGGACAAAAGGGCATACATTTACTTGACTGTATAAAAATCATCAGAATCACAGTAACATCTGATAATCTTATAATTGATTTTAGTCTTTTTAACTATTTTCAGAAGTAAAACTGTCAGCAGATACAGCCTGGTTTTTGAACTCGTAGAACTAGAATATCAGCCATTGATTGATTTTTTTTCTGCCCTCAAAACAAGCATAGTTGCTGAAAAGTAACCTAACTTTCTTATCTGATTAGGTCCCCAGTGTTTTGCTTTAATATTTTAGCTACAACACAATGCACTCAATTCTATATGCTGAAGGACCTCTGACACAGAAAATAAAATAAACAAAAGGAATGAAATATAAACTCAGGAAAATATCGAACATTTCATATTTTTCTAAAAATTACACCAATGTTTAATGCAATGCAGGTCGTAAAATGTGAATCCATTTAAACCCGAAGGTATGCTAGTATAGGCTATAGCATGCTGTTAAGGAAAATTATTTTTTAAGATGTATTTTTATCTTTTTTTCTTTATATGTATTGTTTACAAACATGTACTACATAACTTATTCCTAGGGCTCCATGAGAGAGCACAATAACCTATTTATATGCTCGCAGTTTATGCTTTCATCTCTCATGTTTTTTTCCTGCGTGTGATTGGGTATTAATGTGACTTTTCACCATATACACTAAGCTATACGAATTATCCCTTGCAGAGAGATAATTGGCTTTGCTTAGTGAATTGCCTAAACTTGTTTAGTAAATCAACCCTGATGTGAGATATCCTTGTTATTTTCCTTACAATATACACTCCATGGTGCACTGTGATCTGTAATGTTGGTAACATCATAGAAATTATTACATGTCTAGGCCTCTGCTCATATTATTGTCCTATTTCTAGAACCAATTCAGATTTAACTCCATCCCCACAATGACCTTTGTAGCATATGATTCAGCCTGCTACAGAATACCTATTTTGTCATTGAACATATACAGTTCTTTTTCAGCACTATGCTGCTTTATGACTTTGATAAATGAGTGCCTTAAAAAAGTAATATAAAACAAATAGTCAAGCAGCAACTTTCAGTAGTGCTAGTGTATACATCTGCTATAAAATAGAACTGACATTTTCAAATGAAAACCAAAACCGTATAGGTGTAATATAAATATGTGCAATGATTTAACATTCGTACGCTGGATTGCTTTTTTCGCTTGTTGTCATCTAGAACTTCAATTTCATTGTCAAGATACTCAATGCATGCACATAAAACTATAATATGTACATATCTACATCTAAGGATTAAACTGACAACATTCATCTTTCCTAAATTGGACTTCTGAGAAAAAGTTAAGTATTTTAAGTCCAGTTTCAATTAGAAAAAGAGTGAACATTTTTTTTTATTTCAAATAAGGGAAACTTTGTGATAATTAGTCCGTTAGAAAAATAATGCAATTAAGTTGGGCTTACATCCACCCTACTTACAGCTAAACCTGCCATGCACATTGAACAGATGCCAATTCTATAGTCAATGGTAATAGCAGGCAAACCCAGACAACCTTTATCAAGGTATAAAGAGCAAGCTGACAGGTATTAAACCCTAGGGCAATCTTCATTCCCCCCTTGTTCTCCTGAAACAAGTTTATTATAAAGCTTTATAAGTGCTCCTTCATTCTTAAAGCAGAACTAAACCAAAAAAAAAAATCATACTCACTTTTACTTCTGCAGAGCCCCTGATTACTTTGGCACTGCCTCCTCCGCTTTTCTGTAATCCAAATTCATCCCAGCCAAGAGTGAGAACCAGGTGACGCCATCTTCCTCCTTTTGTCACCTGATCGTGTACTGCACAGTTATAAGATTGGGTGATGAAGCCCACTGTAAATGGGAGAAAAAAGAGTGCCGATCTCACTGAGCATTTGTGAGAAAAAGCCCATTCTGTGCATGCCAGAAGCCTCGTGGAATGCGTGGCGTAGGTATGTCAGGAGGCTCTGCGCACTCATTCTGTCTTTACCACCTCACCTTCACTTTTTTTTTTAAAAAAGGGTTTAAAAAATTTTTAAAAATTAGATTTTTTCTCATTGAACGCATCAGAGCAGAGTTTTTCATGGTTTTTTCGAATCCATAAAAGTCTGTGAAGGGAAACAGCTGCCTACATAGTTGGCTTTACTAATAAAATTTACTTTTTCAAGACTAGAGAAAAAAGACAGTCAAAGGGGAACCTGAGTGAAATAGCAAACCTGAAATTTGTGATGGTGCACTTACATGACTGTAATTACAAAAATGCAATGTTATTGAACGATTAGTAATTTTCAGTGTTATCTGCCCCACCTGATCAAAGATTGAAATATTTTGTTACCAAACAATTTTCCTGGAACACCTTGGTTCACCTATGATGATCTATCTTCTCTAGTCTTGGAGAAATCCAGTAAATCAGGCCCAGGGATTTAAAACAGCAACTTATAGTCTCCATTGAAAGCCTGTGTGACTGGATCAGAAATAGTAGACGAAGACGAGGCATTGCCACTCTACAACAGAAAGTTCCTAAAAAAGATATCAATAGCAAGACTCCCTGGTATTATTGTAAAAAAAAAAGCTTCAGATTTATCAATATCAAAATAAGTTTTACAATATATTAACACCTTAAAGCTTTTTAGTGAACAGGTTTACAAATACTTTAAGAAGACCAAGGTAAAAGCCTGAGAATTAATGGAAACCTTAGTCACAAACAATAAAACATAAGCTTAAGCACCCAGTAATTTTACAAACATTCCAGGTGTAGGCATTTGCTATTTCTTTTTCTCTTCATTGCAAGATTGAGCATCAGCTTAACACCTGAATACTTGTTAATAAGTGGAAGAATACAGGGCAAGTTCAGTTTATGTATAGACATGATCAAACCTCACATTGAAGGTGAGTTGAATTTTCAACTACAAATCCAAAGCTTTACAGCATAGTGTTTTATATTTTTATACTAATTGCCATAATTAGCTTTTAGTCTCAGTACATTATAGTGTTTGTAAAACCCAACAAAATTCTCATATTTAATCTTTTTTGGTCTGTTAAATTTACCAATGTGTTTTGGTATATCTGTATATCAAGTGTAGAAAACAGTTGACCATGGCAAAAATTTAGAGCTGTTCAGTTTCTTGTATACACTTCTCGTGTTACTTCAAATGTTCTCATTCTCCACTACAAGTCAATAAGTGTGTCACGTTGGTTAGTCACTGGTTAGGGCTGACACATAGTTACATAGCTACATACATAGTTAGGTCAGATTAAAAAAAGTCCAACAAGATCAACCACTAGGGAAATAAACATATCCCAGATATAAAACCCTATAGACATAGTTGGTCCAGAGGAAGGCAAAATAACCCTGGTACAATTTGCTTCAACAGGGGAAAAATGTTTTCCTAATTTCATGAGACAATCAGTTCCCTGGATCAACGGTCATTGGTGTTTTTACTTTAAAGCCTTAATACCCAGTTATATTCTGTGCTTCTAGAAAAACATCCAGCTTTTTCTTAAAACAATCTATAGTAGTTGCTGAAATTACTTCCTGAGGGAGCCTATTTCACATTTTCACAGACCTTACAGTTAATAATCCCTTCCTTATCTGGAGCTTAAACTTCTTTTCCTCCAGACACAAAGAGTGCCCTCTTGTTCTTTGTAATGATCTCAAAGTGAATAATTGGGAAGAGAGTTCTCTAAATGGACCATTTCGATATTTACACAGGGTGATCATATCAGACGTATAAACGTCTATTCTCAAGGAAGAATAGATTCAGCTCAGCTAATCTCCCCTCATAGCTGAGCTCCTACATTCATTTTATTAATTTAGTTAATAAAAGGAATTAATTTAGTCGTTTATTAATTTATTTCTCTGCACTCTCTCCAATTCCGTAATGTCCTTTTTATGAACTGGTGCCCAAAACTGGACTGCATATTCCAGATGTGGTCTGACCAATGCTTTGTACAGGGGCAGGATTATGTATTGATCTCTGCAGTTTATTTCTCTTTCTCTTTTGAAAGAAAGAATGTTGCTAGCTTTAGATATTGCAGTTTGGCATTGCATCCTGTTATCAAGTCTATGATCTACCAGAGGATCCTGACCCCCCAACTGTATTCCTCTTAGACGAGCGGTCGCCAACTGGTGGTTCGCGAGAAAATTTTGGGGGTCTGCGGCTCTGGCCAGTGCACCCCTGAGAGAGACCCCAATGGGGGGACGCATCGGTCAGAGCCACTGAAAACGTCCTGGTACAAGTCCCAGGCACAGGGAAGTGGGCAGGCTGCGTTTCTGGACATAACCCGTCCACTCTTCCATCGCAGGCTTAGATCTGCGATGGGGAGTAGGCAGGGCTATGTCACAGTGACATCACTATGGGTGAGGATTCTCCCTCTTTGATTGATTTTAGTGGTCTGTGGAACCAAAAATGTTGGCGACCACTGCCCTAGACAGTATGAAGCATGCATGTTGTTAGCCCCCAAGTCCATAACTTTACATTTATCTATATTAAATGTCATTTCCCACTTGGCCGCTGAATCAAACAGTACATCCAGGTCTGCTTGTAGATTATAGGCATCCTGTATGGAATTCCATTACATAGTTTGGTGTCAACACAGAAATGGTACTTTTAATCCCAAACTCAATATCATTTTTTAAAGATGTTAAACAGTAAAGGTCCCAACACTCTGAACCCTGGGGTACACCACCAACAACCTTAGACCATTCAGAGTGTGAATCATTAATTATAACTCTCTGGATGCGATCTTTAAGACAGTTCTCTATCCATTTACAGATTGACTTTTCTAAACCTATTGCCCTAACTTGCATATAAACCATCTGTGGGGTACAGTGTCAAATGTTTTAGCAAAGTCCAAGTACACTTTATCAACTGGTACTCCACTGTCTACCTGTTTACTAACTTCCTCAAAAAAAGAGAGTAACATGGTTTGACAACTTCGGTCTTTCCTAAAGCCATGCTGACTATCACTTATAATGTTATTTTCTAGCAGAAACTACTCTATGTGGTTCTTTATCAAACTCTCTAGGACCTTTCCAACTATGTACATTAAACTAACCTGTCTGTAGTTACCTGGTAATAACTTTGCTCCCTTTCGAAGATAGGAACCATATTGACCTTAGGCCAATCCATTCCAGTGATTAAAAAGTCTCTAAAAATTAGAAATAATGGCTTTGAAAAAACTGAGCTCAGCTCTTTGAGGACACGTGGATGTAATCCATCAGGTCCTGGTGCTTTGTCAACCTTAATTTTGCCCAACTGTTTCTCAATCATATCAACTTTGTGATATTGTGAACCGTTTAAGGCAGTGACATTGCTGTTATGAATTTGAACTTGAACTCTGCCATTTTCCTTTGTGTACACAGAGCTAAAAAAGTGTTTAGTAAATCTGCCTTTTCTTTATCCCCAGTTACCAACCCAGAGACATCCTTTAAGGGGCCTTATATTCATATTATCTACTAGAACCCCTGTTCGGACATATTTCTGTAAGTTACAGGTCTACAATTTAAAAAAAAATTTCATGAAAAACAGTGGATCACTTTTGGTACAGAAATCTAGACATCAGTGTAAGGCTTAGGTGGTTAATAATCCACAATATATTTACATAACAATGTTCAGCAAACAGCTCATTAAAATACCACTCACACAGAGTAAAAACATATTTGTTGAAGCAAAAATAAATCTAATTTATGAGAAATAAAAGCTTTTATTGTGTCCCCTCAAAAAACAATTTCACATTAATAAATGATTCAGCATTTTTTGTTATATCTGTGTTTGTGAATAGAAAAAATAATTATGAGATAAAATACTGAGCACAGTAACAATTACTCATCTAGCTTACTGAAAAGAGCTGTAGGTGTTTTATTAGTAGAGAGAACTTTAAATAATACTGCACATGGCTCTATACTGTTGTGTTCTATACTAGGGATGAGCGAGCGAGTTTTTAAAACTCGATCTTGCGGCAAATTCGACCGAAGTTGTAAGCGAGAATGGCCAGTGTAAATTCGGCGATCAAGCTTGAATTTAAAAGAATTTTTAAAAAATGTATCTGGGGCTGCACTGATGAATGAATGCAGCGCTGGCTGTATTCATTGATTAGCTCAGTGTGCGATCCCCACCACTAGAGGGTAAATGGGGACAAGTCTCCCCATTCAAAACCTCTAGTGCTCTCCGCATTTATTGAGAAGATCCTCGGGCACTAGAGGTTAATTTACCTCTAGTGCTGGGGATTGCAAACAGGATTTCCAAAGCTGCAAGAATGATTTTAGCGCTGAGAATCCACTGCGATCCTGGGGCACTAGAGGTTAATTAACCTCTAGTGCCTGGGGATCTTCTCAATGAATGCGGCCGTGGCCACATTTATTAAAAAAACAGTGTGCGATCCCCGGCAATAGAGGTTAATTAAACTCTGGTGCCTGGGGATCGCAGTGGAACTGCAGAAGAACTCTGAATGGAGAAACTCCAGGGAATCTTGTGAATCCTCGTTATAATTTTGACGATCTTCGATGCTTTCGCGAAATCGGTTTGCCGAAATTTCGTGGAACCATCGGAAGTTCGAGGAAATTTTAGCAAGAATGTCAGAGGCATTCTCACTCATCCCTATTCTATACTGCACTAGTCACTCATCTTGCATTATAATGTTATAAGTTTAACTTTTATAAATGTAAAATATATTTATATAGTTAAACTTTCTGTAAGAAACTATAAATTATTTTTAAAAGCACATCATGTTGTAAAATATTTTATCTGTCAAATGTAACTAATGTAACTTGCAGGGCATTCCGAGCTGCTTGACGTTAGGTAACAGCACAGTCAAAGAGTAAGTGTATATTCATTTTTTGTTTTTAGTGTGCTGCAAAGATCTGGCACATCAAAGGAGAATTATATTCTGTCAGCGCAATGCTGACACTGTGCAAACATCAGATGTCATCATTTAGGATTCGTTCTTTGTGAGTTTAAAAAAAGAATTTGTGCTTAACAATGAACCCAACCCATAATCTTTCTAATGTATCTGTGCATCTGAGGGTTGAAAAATTGAAGCGCATGATATATTATTTGGAATGCCTGTTGGACTGAGATAAAATTTGGCAAAGTGTATTGTTCTGAAAATTGTTATTAATCTTTACACCTGCACTGACCAATTTATGATGTGTAGGAGAATGGCTTGCGAAGCGTGCGGTACCTAGGGAGTCAACACAGAATGAATCTTGCATTGTAACATTTTACATGTATCTAATTTGTTTTTTGTATTATTACTAAAAAAAAAAAAAAATCGCAACTGAATAATGTGAATAGCTTAAGAAATGAGCTGCTGGAAGTTTTACAACTGTTTACAGTTATGTTGCTAAATTCAAGCCAGATGTAAAACACAAAACATAGTGCAACTCTGTATTCATTTAAATTCAACATAAAATGTATTTCTTCCTAAAAATAAAAACATATTCACATTAAAAAAAGAGCAATACTGGTGCCTGGGACCAGGACAGAATATTGAATTAGTAATTGTGGTATCCATTACTTTTTAGTTATATTCACACTAACTTGAAGCTGCAGCTTTTCATTTTTCGCCCATTTACGGGTTGGGGAAGGTACAAAACTTATAAGTATTACACAACTGCAGTATAAGTCTTATAGCCAACTTCACTGGTCTGTGTTGTGTGACAGTCACAGGGATGATTACACAGAAATACAAAATATGTACCTTAAAACTGAACACAATTAATTAACCTAACTGCATGTTTTTTAGAATGTCGGAGGAAACCGGAGTACCTGGAGGTAACTCACACAAGCACAGGAAAACCTGTAAACTCCGTGCAGATAGTGTCTTGGCCAGGATTTGAACCTGGGACCTAGTGCTGCAAAGGCCAGAGACTAACCACTGAGCTACTATGCTGACTAATGCTTTTATATAGTTTCATAACAGTGTGATCACAAAGTTTAAAATATATGTATAACCAAACTATGATTTTAGTTTTGGATAAAATAATAGAAAATAAGAACAGATCTCTATTTGTCTGTGCCTCCAGTGGGAAGGTTTACCATTTATATTCATCCTAGGGTCCACTGTCACTGGGACAGAAAATAGTGAGGATTCCAAAATCTTGACACTTGTCACCAGGGTAAGAGGTGGGGGTAAGTCTTCCAATCGGTGAATCACAGAGTTTTTACATGCTACCTGCAGCATTTGGGGTCGACTTGCTTCCATAGAGTTGGAGGCCCCTGCAGCCTCCATAGGGTTGAATTGGAACTATTGAAAAGCCTAGCAGTGACAGCCTGTTAGCACTCCCAGGTGCCTCGTGTTTGATGGTGGGCCCCAGAGGAGGTAAACTTCAAGGTAAAATGACAATAGTGATACCTATCACATTTACATGGTAATAAATCCCTACTTTTCCCTTCCGTCTTTACCACTACAGTAAAAATGTTAAAAAAAAAGAGTCCATCTCAGGCAGTGCAGTGAGACTGGCCCTTTATTTTACATTTTCATGAAGATGTGTCACCTGCTCAGTGTGAGTTTGGGTAGCATAGAAGAAGGAAATAGATGGCTCTGCCAGCTGTCCAAAAAGAACAAGGGAACTGTACTAGACCAAACTACTGGACTTGTTTGTAGAAGGGTTTATAGCTTTACACATGTAAAGGAAGGTGTTATTTTTTATTTATTTATTAGTATAGTGATTTTTTATGCTGCTTTTTTTTTTTTTTTTTTGGTCCTGGGGCCAAAAGTGAAACTAGAGCATTTATCATTGAACAAGTTCATAGTACACTTAGCCACTTACATTACAGTTCAAACATGAATTTATACACAACCTTTTTATTTTGAATTACACGTTTGTTTTTCTGTATGTAATCATACTATGGATACACGTATTTATTGACAATGAAGACATTAATTGGGAACTATTTAAAAGATCATTAAGGATTTAGAAAACCTGCATTTTGTCTAATAAGACAATTAAATGAGGCATTTTGTACAGAACATGTGGGTTATTGGGGATCAAGAACATAAATAGGATTTCAGGTTAATAATTCATTTGAATTTTAATTAATGGTATAACAACATTGAATTCATTACCTTAATGAATCATCTAAATGGATAATACCGAATAACCTATTATACATTGGTATGCAGTGGGAATTTCAGTGCAACAGATTAATGTTTAGGAATGTTTTTATATTTTTTTATATAAGCAAGGATGTTTTACTGGTTCTATGCTGAATACAAAATGTAATTTTAATATAACCTTCACTGTCAAGTTTTTAAAAATCTAGATATTCTAAAGATTTTAAAAATATATTATTAAAATAAATTAGTAAAGTTTAGGGCACACCTAATTAGTAATTTTCCTCTTTCGATACAAATTTTACCTATGTTTTAAAACGTGTGGGAGGATATATCTAAAATGTTAATTTTACAGATTGTTTTAGGAATTGTTTTATGTTGTTTTAGTAAAACAAAAATGTGAGCTAACCATTCAAAAGGAGCAATAATGGACGTAAAACTCAATATTAAAATAACAAATTTAAATACAAAAAATGTAGCCATCACAGAACTGGTGATCAACTCCATGTTTGTTTTTGGGTTAAGTTAAAGTTTATGTCAAGCTAAATAATTTTTCTTAGTTCTGAATAGAGTATGGAATGTTTTGCTACTGTTGTTTTTTTTTATTTTATTTAAATTTTTTTTGCAAAAAGGGCTCACTTCTTTTCCTGTTGACAACACTTTACAAGAAGGCAAATGAAGAGAACTCTTCAACACCTAAAGTGACAGAAATATCTCTGAAGTCTTCAGTAGAGGTTATATCTGGTCCTTAGGGAAGCTAGCATAGGGCAAAATGTTTTTTGTAGTCTTCTGTTCTGGCCTCTAGGAAGCTAGGAAAACATATGGATTGTGATGTCTACAGTCATACACTGATATGGTATTCAGTGGAGGCTAGACCTGATCAGAAACCACAGATTACTGCAAAATGGAACAAAATGTCTGAAAACATATCATTCTACAATCTTAAATGGAGGCTAGACCTGATCCCTATGGGAGCTAGGATTATTTTGTAATATACTGAAATATCCTCATGTTCTACAATGTTCCGTGGCAGGTAGACTTGGTCACCAGGTAAGCCAGGTTTACTCTAAAATGCCTTAAATCATAGCTTTCTGCAGTCTTCAATGGAGGGCAGGCCCGGTTCCAATGGGGATTGCTGTGATATGGACTGAAATGTCCAAAGTCAAGAGCTCATGAATTGTTCTGGCGAGATAAGATTGCTCTAATAACAATATACACAGTTTTAGAATTTAAAGGTACTCTTTTGATGACACCAACCATTATAATATATTTTTAACTGCCAAACATTGACATCATGCTTTATACTGAGGCTAGTCCTACACATCTTCCTTTCTTGGATTTGGTGCATTTGTTTGAAGCCTGGGCTGTTCAAAGTAGTACAGGTAGTCCCCGTGTTAAGGACATCTGACATACGGATGACTCAGATATGAACGGGGCTTCCCCGCTTGCTCGTGTGCAGGGTGGAGGCTGGATGGGGGGAGGGGCGGTTTGCATGACTTTCAGAAGAAATGTTTTGCTTATCACAGCTGAGATTGTGGGTGATCTTAGGGGGGTCAGCTCTTTTTGCAGCCTCTTGTAACTCTTTAATGACCAAGACAAATTCTGTAGTTATTTCTTCTTGCATATCAAAGCACAGCTTGCTCCAGAAGTTAATGAATGTCTGGGCTCCATAAAGGTTTTTTTTTTGCTTTGTTTGTGATTAACTCACAGTGAGGATTTTATACAGTAACTGACACCATGCCGCCTAATATTGTTGAGGCAAACATCTGTTCTAATTGCATTTAATTAAATATTGTACATGTTCCAACTTACATACAAATTTAACTTAAGAACAAACCTACAGTCCCTGTCTTGTATGTAACCCGGGGACTGCCTGTATAGGTAAATTTCACAGCGTTCACTCATCTGTAGCTTTTATGTCTCTCAGATCAGCTGAGATATTTCATGACCACTGCCAGAGGGTTGTGTTGTTAAGTCACACATTCTAAGCAACATATTACCTCCCTAGCGGTAATCCCGAGTGTGACTCGGGGTGGCTTTTACATGCAAAAAGCGGTAATCCGAAGTCACACTCGGGGTAACTTTAAGAGCCCCCCTTACCTTTGCCCCGCACTCCAGCGGCGATCGGATGGTCCTGCTGTGAAGCTGGAACACTGGTCCGTCGGGGGGCGTGGCTGGGCGGGACATTTAAAAGAAGATTTCTGAGTAATCTGCTTTTAAATACCACCCGGGTCCCGGCCATGCCGCTGCTCGCATCAGCAGTGAGATGCGAAGCACAATGCAGGACTTCTGCATTGTGCTTCATATCTCACTGCAGATGCGAGCAGCAATAGCAGATTCCAGGGGTGGTCACCCCCGGAATTTGCTATTGCTGCTCGCATCTGCAGTGAGATGTGAAGCACAATGAAGAAGTCCTGCATTGTGCTTTGCATCTCTCTGGAGATGCAGAGCAGCTCCAGCGTCTGTGTGAGGCAGACGGGACATCACCACTCGCATCACCTGGGAGGATGAGCCATCTTCCGGGTGATGCGAGTGGTGATGTATAGGGGGGTATGTCTGGGAGGGAAATTTAAAAGCAGATTACAATGTAATCTGCTTTTAAATGGTTTTTACAGTACAAAAACACCACACAACATGAAATAAAAATAAAAGTACATTTTTAATTATTTTAAGATTACATTGTTGTCTATTATTTCATTATTTTTTTAAATTATTACTTATAATTATGTGTTATATTATAATTTATGATTATAATAAATAAATATAATTATCACACCCGGGAGTAAATCCTAAGAATTACAGGCCCACAATATAAACAAAAATTTCTATGCAAAAAAAATAGGATCACTTTTTGCATCAAAAAACTGACAGAATTAGAACGCTAGGAGGGTTAAATTCAATATGGAGCAAAAAAAAAAAAATGCAAATTCAATACTATATATACTATGTTGCTTAGTACATGCAGGCAAATGTAAGAATGAATCAGGAGCAAATCAGTAAAAGCCAGGAGCCCACATAAATCAAAAGCTGCTATATTTGCATGGATCTGTTTTTTCAGACACAAACTGTGGTATGATTAAACTCCCTTCTATTCTATTCTAATTGCCATTTAATAATAACCCCATCCGCCCCCTATATATACAACTGATTATGCATGCTCTATGCAAGGTAACGTTTACTTTCACAAGACTACATCACATTTTTAGCATGGCTTATAAACTAGAAGTAACCATCATTATCTAACCACATTCCGTACATATCCCATATATCCAGGTCTTGTGCAAGCTTTTTACTTTATAGAAATGATTTATATTCGACAGCATCCTAGAAAGCTAAATATTTATAATCAGCTTTTTATTGCTAGTATTTAACAACACCTTAACTTCTGAACTCCAAACCTCCTTGTAGATGTTTGATTTGGAGCAGAGTGTTTATTATACTAGCTGAAATGGGAGCTTGCGTAGATCTGCATTTTGTTGACACTGGCAACTCAAAGCATTTCCTTTTGCAAAAGGATCAGAGAATTCTCCCAAGTATTGTCTTCTGTTAAGGTCAGTGGTTTCCTTCTTGAAAGACCATATGAGTTATTTTAATCACGTAACTGGTTAACATCAAGGTCTCTCAACTTGCACAGATGTTCCCTGAACCCATAGATGTATCACTAAGGGTTCATAAGCATGTTCCATTATTCATAGTGTAATACACAATAATTATTAATATTTTATATATTGGAAATGTAATACAAGCAATGCATATTAATATTTTTAGTTAGGTAACCTGTTGGATTATTTTCTCATTTGCCAATCATCAAATTATTTTTTTAGAATATGCATGTTGATGTAAATTACCTACTTATTGGGTTCAGGGTCACACTGAGTAAAATCAGCTAAGACATATAAATTAGACTACTCTGTGTATGTAATCAAGCAAAGCACAATGAGCTATAAAATGCTTGTATAATTCATAAGTGTTTGGGACTCAACTACAAAATGTAATCTGCATAAATTAAACAATACAGTTTAGTTACAATAGGGCTGATCTGTTGCATGCCACATATTTTACTGTAGGCTGCAAATAATTTTTAAACAGAAGGCCCCTGTATTGTCAGACTGTCATTCTGTATTGTCAGACTGATAAAGTTGCCAATAGTTCAGACTGGGAAGCAAGAAGGCCTCTGACAGTCGCGCGAAAATTTCCTTGAACGTCCGATGGGTCCATTCGGCTCCATAGAGAGGTCTTATGAGTTCAGCTGTGACCATCCAGGTTCCCACAGTCCCTGGGCTGTACTTATCATTGATAAGTACAGCCCAGGGACTGTGTGAACCTGGACCATGGGAACCTGCAGCCACAGCTGATTGGATGCACGTGCCTCCAATTAGCTTTGACCGCAGGCGTACTGAACTCATATGACCTCTCAATGGAGAATCTCCATTGAGAGGTCATGAGTTCAGTACGCCTGCGTTCCTGCCCCCTGCTTTTTCCCCTCTTTCGTTCGGCGAGAACTCACCCTCATGGCAAATCACAAGGGCGTTCTCACTTACATGTGCGGTAAGCAAGAAAAACCCGATTCACCCCGAGATGCTTATCCCTAGTGCAGACTTACTAAGGGAAAATTGCAGTTTCACTTTTAAAAAGTCAACTATTCACTTGTACAATGAATTTTTGCTTTTCATGGTAAATGAAGTGAAATTTCACTTTGGGTCAAATACCCAACTGTGTGCAAGAAAAAAAAGCACTTGCAAATGATTGGATAGTTAGCACGTTTTCTTTATTAACTAAGTTAAAACTCACCAAACTTCTTAGAAATGGGGAATTAGGCTGTGCTAACGTCTGGATTTGTGATTTCATTGTGTTGGTGAGCAGTTACCTACTTTTTGCTTATATTTTTTTTTGCCATTGGTTGCATGTTAGTGGGGAGATCAAGGGTAAATTATATCCACTATAAAGTATTCTGTAATTTCAAAAAAACGGAATTATATCATTTTGGGTAAAATGGGTAAGGGTTAGAACCCATTAGTGGTTTAAAACAGAACTAACTAAAAATAACAAAATTACACTTACCTTTAATCCCGGAGATTCCTCAATGGAGCTGGTTTTTCCCACGATCTGGAAAAATGCCTCTTCTGTGCATGCCCGAGATCAGGGCATGTGCAGAAAGTGCAGCTAGAGCCCCCCAGAATGCATGACATAGGTATCCCAGGAGGCTCTGCACTCCCATCTCTACAGCAATCAAGACTTAAGGGGCGGGGCTGCACCCTTTTTTTTCTTAAAAAGGGGTGTTGCACTTAAAAAAACAACAACAACATTTTTACTTTATTTAGAAGGGTTGTCTACCCTTCTATGTAAATTAAAAATATTGAATTTAGGTATGCTTTAAATTAGTGTCCATGCCCTTGCTGGTAAAAAAACCCTCTATCATCCTTATCCATGGGGGGTTTAATGGGGGTACTTGCTGTAGTAACAAAAATAGATTTGTTTTTTATGATGTGTTTAAATAATAAGAAATAAACAGAGTAAAAGAAATTTTCTTGCCAAAGAAACACATGCAAAAAAAAAAAAAAAAAGTAATTCTTGAGGAAGCCTTGGTATTGTACCAAAGACAAGTAAAAGGGTTTTTCTCTTGTTGTTCCTTTTTTTACCTGCATGTAAATGAAATATAACACTAATAATTACAATAATAAGCCCTTAGCTAATATCGCTCTTCCCAATAGTAAAAAAAACATGCTAGCAAAATTTGACCTCTGCATCTTTAAAAAGTACTAAATGGTTGATCCTCATCAGGACAAATGCTTTTTTATTCACTAGGGATGTCACCAAACAAATACATATGCCCAGTCAGAGTAATAATTCTTTGAAGGCATGCAGGCTGGATATAAGAGTCTGTCTGTTATGATCAACTTCATATGTTCTGTCCAAGGATTATAGTCAAGTCTTTTAGTGCAGCATATGTTGTTGATCCATTTTCCAACTTGTTCAGTCATCATTTTCTATAAAGCTTTACTGAAAGTAGCACATACATCAATAAGAAACTGATCATGTGTGAAACAAGACCACAGTGTAAAGCAGGGTAAAGTCATGTAAATGTGCATTTACTTTTCTAATTTAAATTTGAATATGCTCAAATTTTGTATTTCCTGGTTCTGTATTACCATGTAAAAAAATGGTTCAATAAAACTATTGTATTTTTCATTACATGCCTTGTTTTGGACCATGATTTTAGAGGAGGACTAGATTATGATTGACATTATCCAACCAGAATTTGAGTTGGGCTCTATTTATCTTCCTGTATATTTTATATGTGCATAAATCTGTATGCAGAGAAGAATATTTATCTGTACAACAGGACATCATACAGTCTGTCTTACAAGCTTTAATTGATGATTAATTAGCAGTACATAATAATCATTGACTTTGACACCCTCTATTCACTACATATAGCAGAAAGCTGTATAGACAAGTGGCTCCCCTTACTGTACTAAGTAGATAAACTTATTCAAAATGGCTGTGGGCACAGTGGATTTGCATTATATTGTAAATTTAATATGTACACTGACAGACTTGGCAGAACATATTACCCTTTCTAATTAGTAAAATACATTTTATCAAAGCAATCTATTCCCTGTGTCAGGTTGTCTTTAAAGATTAATAGAAGAATTACAACTTTAAATATTGCAATTTTCCACAGTGTATTCTGCTAAACTATCACATTCTATTGAACTTGTCTTATAGTCATCAGTAGTGTTGATGTTCGAATTCGGGTTGTCCCTATATTCGCCCCGAATATGGCTGTTCGAATTGGGGTATACCCGAACCGAATTTTGCTGCATTCGACAGCAAAAATTCGGGAGGAAAAAAAAAGCCTGATCAGGATTTCCCTTTCCTCAGCAACTCAGGGAGCAGAGCAATCAGCGGAGCTTTATGCTGACAGCTCGGCTCCCCTGATCCTGGAGCCAATACGAGGGCAATAGAGGTTGAATGGAATTACTATGTCCATTCATACCTCTACTGCTCTGTGATTGGTCTATTTCTCAGCCAATCACAGAGAAGTAGAGGTAATGAATGAACATAGTATTTCCATTTATTGCCCTCCTATTGCTTGCGGTTACAGCTAATTGAAGGCACCTGCTTTCACTTAGCTGTGACCGCACAGTTCCCACGGTCCAGAAATCCCACAATGACATTATGATTCATAATGTCATTGTGGGATAACCTGTAAAAAATAAAAAACACATACGAAATAAATAATTTAAGAAAAAAAAAAAAGTTAAATTACACAAACACACACATTAATAAAATGATTTTAAATTAAAGCCTTGTCCTATTTTTTACTTATATTTTAACCCTTTCAGGGAATGAGTAAGGGGATTTATGTACCCCTGTACTCATTCCCCAGGGTGGGGCAGTGGAGATCTGGGAGTCTCCTTATTAAAGGGGGCTTCCAGATTCCAAAGTCCTGCTAAAAATGTTTATAAAAGCCCCCATTGTTTTTAATGAAAGCGTTCATAAAAGCTTAAAAACGCTTGAAAAAGCCTCCATTGAGTTCAGTGGAAGCGTTTTCCCGCGTTTATCCAGTGTTTTAATTTTTTAAATGTTGCAAGCAACGTTTAAGATAACGCTCAAAAACGTGCCTGAAGGAAACGTCCTGGTGTAGATTAGCCCATGGGAATGCAGTCCGTGTAGACTAAAGCTGCATACACACGTCCAATAATTATCGTTAGAAACAACCGATGAACAACCGATTGGCCAAAGAAAAGGGACTAAGGACACTGACGAACGAGGATTGTCGTTAGAAAATGAACAACCGCCACGGTGGATCTGATTGGCCGACGATCTTTCACTATCTATCATGTGTACGGTCGTTCAGTCGTTCAAATTATTATATCTAGCGCGTGGACACTGTTGGTGGATTATATATGAACGATCATATTGTTACAGCATGTACAGAATTGTGCACAATATGATTGTTCAAGTATAATCGTGCATAATCGTTGATCGGTCGTAATCGTTCATTTTCTAACTATAATTATTGAAGTGTGTACCTAGCTTTAGCCTAAAATTGATTTGACAGGTGCTCTTTGATATTCATGTGAAGCACAGGGCTATGGAATAGTGTTATGTATCTTTTTATAATGTTCTTTTTATGTATCCTTTTACAATGTATCTTTTAATGTATCCTTTTATAATGTATCTTTTTACATCTGTTTGGAGGCTGTAGAAGCTCTACACAGTGCTGAAACAAACCCGAATTTTTCTCCCATTGACTTTAATGGGATTCGAATTCGAATTCGACCACCCGAATTTTTTTGCTATATTCGGCCGAATAGCTGTCGAATCGAATAGTGAGCTATTCGACCAACACTAGTCATCAGTATGAAATATGCTGTAAATGTGACATTTTGTGGTTACATAATCACCACATTAAGCATAATATAGTCATAGAAAGGAATAACATTGACTTATACAAAAGCTATCCTTACCGTAAACCTGCATGCAGCTATCTCTCCTAAAAGGGTCTGTAGATGGTAAAATCTTTTTGTAATTTGCATCCATTTGTAAATTTGGCAGATATTACTCTAAGCCTCTTAAAAGGGTCCATTCTAAGTCTATCCTAAAAAAAAAATACAAAACGAGCAGCTGGAAGCATAGAAAGGAAAATAAACTGCCTTGACAGCTACTTTGCAAGATCAAATGCACTTTACCCGGGCTACAGATACAGCTGTTTATTTATTATTTTTAATTTTCTCTTTCAGCTTTTTGAAAGTAGGATCTGAAATAGTGAAATAAAATTGTGAGCAGATTAATGTTTCCCTTGGGTCTAGTGGAAGTCTAAGAAAACAGAGGAATGCTATTCCCCAGGAGTACTGCACTCCATTAAAGTGAAGGGATTATTTTTTATTCCGCGAATGTACATTATATTGTCAAGTAGGCTCGCTGTACTATATGGATATTTTGATTAGACACATATTTTAAATAATTGCTGCACTGACTTTAACCAGCTTTGCTTTACTAATGGGAGAAATTAAAAAAAATGACTAAGACGTGTACATTAAAATGCACAGAATATTGTATTAAACTGAACACTTTTCTGACAGTATTCACAACACCTCTGAGAGTTCTGAGAATTTAAAAGACAGGCAAAAGGCTTTCTAGGTACAATTTAAATAGGCATTTAAATTAGGATATGAATTTGAAAGTTATTAAATATTATTATAAGGGATTTGCAATAATTTCAGAGATGTTCGGACATTAGGTTAGGCTGCAGCCCTGTGCAAATTAGGAACAAGTACATTTTAATAAAATTATTTTTTGTATGTTATATTGTATAGAAAAATCGCAATATGTGGGTTATAATTATAGAAACATTTGCATTAGCCAGAGCTGAGGGATATGTTTTTTTTTTAGAGGCCTTGTAGGTTAGTAGTGGAAATTCAAATATATTAAGCCTATTAGCTGTTTATTAAGAGGACAACCACTGTAACACTAAACCATTTAGTTTAGTGAAATTAGACCCAAATCACTGATACAGTAACAGCCAATACAACCCCCACCTCAACTTAAGTGCCATGTCGTGTGGTGTCTGGCAATACCTAAATAGGGTCAGGTCTGTTTTTGAGCTGCATTCGGAAAGCTCCATTCATTTTAGGTGGGCTGCCCTAACACATTGAGCATAATTGAACAACAATGTGTCACATTCATTCATATCAGTTAATTCAACACCTATTTAACCAAACCCTAATTAGTAGACATCACTCACTGGTTTAAAAAAAATTCTAAAACATTGTTTACTTTAAGGTTATTATAGATCCTAATGGCTAGATATGGTCAAGGAGATGCAGACAATTCAACATTTGTGCAAATCACATACAAATGTTATGCAATTTCTACTGAGTTGCAATTCAGTGCATATCAGTGCAACTTGCATAAAATGTGTACCTGATTTGCATTTAATTGACCATCTCAAAAAAGAGCCTAAATGCACTCATACTACTGCTTTTTAAGGAAAATAACTTTCTGGCACATGTACAAAGTACAGTATTGTGCTTTACAAATGTGCTTCCCGAGTTCTGAACCAATGGAAGACCTATCCACTCAAATATTGGAAGGGAAAAAACAGTTCTTTGCAATATGTACAAAAATAAAAGTATACTGCAGGCTTAACACTGAATTATGCATTAAATGAATTAAATGTAAAATGAAGATGCAGTGTAGAGTATTTACAGCATTGTCATCAATAAAGTGAATTATAGTATCTTCTGGTATAAATCAGACCTGTAGTCCTATTGTTATTTCACCCTTACTGATCAAAGTTTAAGACAAAAAGTTTACCAACTTTATAAAGAATTGATTTTCTTTTGGACTTTCATCTGCTTTGAGCAAACTGTTCTGCTTATGAATAACCATACTGGTGTATGAAGGAAGGGCAATATAATATATTAGCCTGCTTTATTAACCCCAGATACCTATACACATAAAATAGTTTCTTGTTCTTTAAAATGGGTTGCCAAATCAACATTAGAAATTACTACATTGGTCATTTCTTTCCTATAATATAGCCTTTTCCAAACTTCTAAAACTCAATTTGTCTGCATGTTTTTTCTGTGATATCTACTCATGAGGAGATGATTGTAATTACAAGTGAGTGTTCTGGACCTCTAGCAACTTGCTGGAAAACATTGAAAAGGTCACTAAATATTTTGCCAGCTAGTCATGGTAGATTGAAAAGTCCCTTAGGCCTGGAAATCTATTTTGTGGCTCAGCTAGAATAGTCACAGTATGGCCATGAAATGCTCCTGTGTAAAGTCATTTACCCAAAAATCTTCAAAGGTCCCTTGTGTTTGAAATAATTCTTGTTTGAAGGGAATCTACAATTTTTCACCTTTTTAACATATGCTTGTGATCAGCTTACTGTAAACAGTCTTATTAATGCATGGTATTAAAAGATTCTTGCTGGTGTGAATACCCTACATGGAGGCAGTCATAATACCATGGTAGATGTACAGTACGATTCCTCCTTAGTTCACATATCTGTATTTACAGATCTCTAAACCTCAAAATAATGATGCAATATGGTACAGCTTACTGGTCCTTAGATATGGTGGTTGCATTTTAAATTGGCAAATAATTGTTTTATGAATACAAAAAACTGTATATTGCCATAATTCTAGTGTCATTGTAACTTCTTGTATGGTAAACCTATATATCGAACACTGTTTCAGTTTCCCAGGTATTAAAGGTGAACTATAAAATAATGCGTATCTGTGGCTCCATAGAGATAGTGGCAGCATAGGGACAGTGAAGAAGTTTTTGTAGCAACCCTAAAACAGGAAGTGTTTAGTTTGCTGGATTACCAGGTGAAAGAGAAAAAAAGAAATTACTGTAAAACCCGTCATTTAAACCAGAGCTTACTACTCCAACTAGAGAAAACCAAAACTCCTCTTCCCGAGCACTACTAGGATACTGTAACAAGTCTGAACTAGGTTGACAAATCTTTTATTTAAATATTTTACCTAAAATCCACAAAGACTATAGTTCCAGCTGTTTCCACATACAATTAGAGATGTCATCATCTCTGTGCTTTACATATCTTGTGTAGAAAGCAGAACTGTAGGAGAAAGGCAACCCTCCCACTAGCGACTGCCTGCAAGAAACTGGAGGAGACTAGGGAAGCACCTAAAGTTAGAGAATTTTAGATTGTCCTTAGCTTTTACTACGCAAACTTGGGAAAAAGAATAATACTCATGCATGATCATAATCTTTAAAGATGGATGTTAGTGGTGGTAAAAGAAGACAGGCTATCAGGTTAGGTGGGGAAAGCAGAGGAAGAGGTTCAAGTGGGATAGTGTGGGAGGGTTAAGTATTGAGTTGAAAATGAATATTGAAAATTGAAAGAAGAAGGGGGGTATCAGACACTCACTCGTCCCTGTTTTTGCAGCCATTGGTAGGGAGTATGACCAAGGCCCATCAGTGGATGTTACAGCAGTATTATTGTAAAGGAGCAGCTCATCAAGAGGCCTTGTCCTCCAACAGTGGTGATGTCAAAGTGTCAAAGCCATTAGTAAGACAGCAAAAGGTGACATTAAAAATGACATTAAAATAAACAATAAAAAATAAATTCATTATGATTCGATACTTTATGGCAATAAACCATGAACATTTCTAAGGGGCAAATACTTTTTACAGATACTTTATGTAACTACTGTAAAATAGCCATTTGCTTCTCCAACTCATAATTTTTTTTTTATTAAGACATAAAAAGATAGTTTCTTGAAGTTTGTTAGTATTTTCAGAAGAAAATTGCCTTTACACAATTACTTGTTATCATTGAATATTTCAAAAGTCTAAATTATATAATTTGTCATTTGCATATATAAAATATCTACAGATATAAATACAAGTGTTCGTTTTTATATTTTAAAAAATAAAGGCACAAAACTACTGTCTTGTGCAGTGTGATTTGAAGTTTGTTTCAGTCAATCTGGTCTTTTTTAGTAGTTTATTTAACTTTTTGACGCTCTTTTGCAAATGTTATCATTTCAGATGTTTTACACTGCATGTAAAACCAATATTTTTTTGTTTTTTCAAGGTGTTAAAACTTTCATTTTATGTTTGTCTGATTGCATATACAAAATTTTAGAGTTGCCATGGGAACATGAATAGAGATATCTGTTTTAGTTTTAACTGTAAGAGGGGATTTCCCTCAACTTGGGAAGATATACTTTAACTTCCTTTTTTGTTTTTGTTTATGGAACAGAAAGGGAAATCTTTTGTAAAAGCACAGTGGCAGATTTTGTTTGTTGTTTTTGCCCTGAAGACAACTATAATATATTAGCTTTTTTTCTACAATCAGTCACCAGGCCATAGGTGAAGGTTTGGGCTGGAGTAATTATTCATAATTTTTGTCTCACAAAAAGTAAAAAAAAGATATTTGGAAATAAAACCACCTTCACATAATTGGAAGTGTATCCCATTACGCACATAGATAACGGAGAGTCTTGTACATTTGGCTCTATTTAGAACACTAGGAACTGCCAAGGACACTCCATGTTCAAATAGTAATGTCATAAAGTCAGAATGAAGTTTTACATAATTTTCTATTGGCCTTATGTAGAAACCACAGTGTTTCCAAAATATCTCTGTTTGGTTCTATAGCTGTTTGGCCAAATTTGTCCAGATGTTTGGGATTGGGCCAAACCCCAATGTCAATACCAGTGAGGTCAACACAGAAGAAATTCTGGTGGTATATTACAGTTTAACATTGGAAACCCTTGAAATAACCTTAGGGTCTTTGGGGAACCCCTGTTATACTTACTTAATCTACAATGCACCATATATTAGTGCGTAAGTCAGTGGGATGTCACGCATGCAGATAGCCAAAAAGATTATTGATGTCACTTAAACTGACCTCAAAGGCACAAATTGCTCATTGCTCGGGGAACCCATAGCAACCTCTGGAGGAACCAGTGCACTACAGCAACCAGATCCACAATAAAGGCATGATAAACCACAAATTGTCCCATCAATATAGTTAATTAAAAATAAAGGAGAAATGAGCACATCAGTAGGAAGGGGTCATTTTTTTCCACTTGGAGGCAACATGGGAAGGATGCAAATCCTTTAATTTACAGCTTCCACTGTGCGATGGAAATTCTAAGGATAATTTATAGATTATTAGTTGCCAGAAGTATATGAAAAGGCGGAAGTACTGAAAAGTATATGAAAAAGTCTAAAGTATATTTCTGTTCCTACTTTCAAATATCAAGGACATTAAAAGAGCTAAGCACTATTTAGGTAGAACCTTGCCACTCTATCTATAGAGGAAATGATCATTACAAAGTTATTTGCTATCAGTGAAAATTTACTAATGGACTTTTATGTATTTTTTACTACAAAGTACATTCTTATGTAAAATATATCAGCAGCAAATGTCACAAAAGGAATACGAATACAAGAAAATAGCTTTCAATTGGAAATCTTTCATATTTGTATATAATTAGATATGAACAGTGGCTCTCAATGAAGTACAGCAGTAGCTGTTTGGGTAAGAGAGGCCAAGTAAAAGCTCTTTAATATACCATGAAAAAGGTAAGTACAATAATCACAGATAAAACTGCACCCAAAAATCTGCATAAACACTTCTCCGAAATGTTCAAATTAAATTACCTAATTTGCATCAGTCCTGGCATTGTAGGTGTTATATAAATATTAATTGCCTGTCTGTAATGTTGATCCGATTGTTTTAATATTTTCTGGGTCAATAACATGGAACAAAAAAGTGGATGGGGGGGTATCTATTTAGAATAAGGTCAGACATGGCAGCCCACGTATTTCTCTTGGTACATGGTTCCTTTAAGACATTTCATGCAGTTTCCTAAAAGGATAATATAGCTGTAATATGAATATAAAGATCATCATTCTAGAATAGGAGTATTTCATTAGCAACTTTTTTATTGGAATTTCACAGCTATAAATGTTAAAAACTGATTATTTTTAGGCACCCCGCTGAGAAAAATATGTATGCTATGTGTATATGGTGTTTAGATTACTGAGTTTGCATTGAAATAACTTAATAACTAGTAAATCTATGTGGAGACTTTTAAACAGCCATAATTGCCTAGATGTTCCATGCTGTCTTGCTCGTACTTTGGAAAGCTTCACTCAAATTCCATCACCTTTGCCTGCCTACATTTAACCATGGTAACACATATACAGAGAGACACGTGAACAAAACAAGAATTTATATAGGAGACTAAAAAGCAATACAGAACAAATAGAAGAGAAATGATGTAATAATATGTGTTGAATATATGCAACTTAACTTACATCTAGGCTTGGTGTTTGGCTTCAGGGATGTGCCAAATTCGACCCAAACATCGGTCAATCACTCTAAAACTAATAAAGCCAAACATCTTCAATATTTGGCAATAAGATTTGACACTGAGCTGTACTGTACCTGTCAATAGCAAGTGTAGTTTCAGCACCTAGGCTCATAAAAAATACCTTCCAATGACAGGTATAGTACAGCACAGCCAATTTAGTTGCCAGGCTATCACAACTGTCAGCATCTTCTGGCCAGATTGGCTGAGCAATACACCATGCATTGTTGGCGAATTGGCCTCTGTCATAGCATTCAGTAGGATTTTGAATTCAGCTACTGAATCAACCCAAATAAAACCGTCATTTTGAACAAACTGTTAGAAAAGAAAACAACACTACTTAGAACATATATGGGTGCATATATAAGTAAATATAGGAATATACAAAAAATACATATTGAATTTATTCTGTCTGACTCGGGACAATGGCTAACTTCAACCCAGAGTTGTCCCTTACAGTAATCCTTTTCTGCCACTAGATGTCCTCATTATTCTTGTTAAATATGGACCAGCATTATCATTAACCAGTATTTATTATTATTATTATTATTAACTACTATTTATATAAAGCCGACATATTACACAGTGCTTCACAAAGCCCATAGTCATATCACTAGTTGTCCCTCAAAGGGGCTCACAATGTTTTCTAATATCCCTACCATTAAATTGGGGGGGGGGGGGGGGCAATTAACCTAGCTGCATGTTTTTTTTTGGAATGTGGGAGGAACAGTAATCAAGATTGACAAAATATATTCCCTTTTTATAATTACATTCACAGGAAACTGAAGTCAATATACATGAGTCTCTGCGGGACTGATACTGTATAGAGGGCTGACAAGTATCAGTATAAGAGTGGCACTTTGGTGGAACTCTAATGTCATAAAAATTTATAAGGACAAAACTTTTTTTTTTATTATTCCTAGACTACTACAGACAGTATTGCCTGTTTTGACTTTATAGTAGTGTTGTACTGTTTATTATGTGATATATTTATTTGTATTCTGAAAAATGTATTGCTATTTTTTCGAAATATGAAAACTTCATGGAAAGGTTACCTTATAATTTTGTTTGGAAAACCAAAACTGGACTTGTTATGATTTCAAACTATAACACTCAATTCACTTCTTTTAATCCTAAATAAATATTTATTTGGCATAAAAAGCTGGGAAAAAGCTACGTATGACACTGTAGGTTAAAAAATAAATAAAAACGTTGGTTTATTGCCAAAATATCCTGAATTTGTTTGGCTGCATTTTGAAGTAATTTGCAGTAAACATTAGTGTTGGCATTACATGTAACACAAGATTATAAATCACATTCCCTAAAGAAAAATTATATTTCAAAAACGTAACCAAAGAGTTGAAATAGCAAATATTATTTTCTGCAGGGATTTGCAATGCTTTTAATACATTTGACACACCGGCTTGTAAAAGCAAAATCTAAGTTTGTTGCCTTGCAAAAAATGTGTTCCTAACAGTCTGAGTTTATTGTAGATATAATGCTTTGCTTCACCAAATGGCAGCTTTGGGAGCACTTACATGGAGGAATTAATTAGGTCATGTGACTTCTGGTAAACAGCAAAAATAAACTAGCCAAACCATTCTGGTACACGGAACACACACAGAATTACAGATTTTAAAATTGCAGATTCTGTTTCTGAAAAAAAAAATAGCAAAAAAATGTTTTTAAACTTTTTTTAAAGATAAGTAAACAAGATTGAAAGGTTTCAAAAAATAGCAGTTCATTTGGTAACTCTATGCAGTATCACCTTTTTTTTTTCCTTCACAAGTCTCACAAAATAAACATTCAAGAATTAATATAACATAGCAAAGAACCAAGCAAAAGGTAAGCTAATCCTGAATGCAATGGTTTATTAAGTAACAGAACATGGAAGAGGTGAAACTCAAAGCAGCAGTTGCATTTCATAATTTGTAGTGATATAATAGGTCTTATTTATTAAAGCACTCTGGGACTGGAGAACCTGGGTGATCCACCTACTAGATTGTAAGCTCTTCGGGGCAGGGTCCTCTC
The DNA here is from genome assembly GCF_032062135.1 of Pyxicephalus adspersus. Lineage (NCBI taxonomy): Eukaryota > Metazoa > Chordata > Amphibia > Anura > Pyxicephalidae > Pyxicephalus > Pyxicephalus adspersus. The sequence continues at coordinate 81,317,868 of NC_092859.1, read as the reverse complement.
CTCCTGTATGTCTGTATTTGTATGTCATTTGCAACCCCTATTTAATGTACAGCGCTGCATAATATGTTGGTGCTATAATAACCCTGTTTATTATTATTAATAATAATAATAATAATAATAATAATTTTAATAATAATACAGCAAACCCGGAATGGATCTGGTCCAGGGCTGAAAACACTTGCCAATAATTTTTAATTATTATATAATTTAATTCCAAAGTTGCTGGATCACCCAGGTTCCCCCATGATTGTTTATCTTCTCCAGCATTCGAAAACTTTAATAAATCAGGCCCAATTATTCTGTATAAAGCAGCCAGCCATCTAGATCTAGAGCTCTCCAACTTTAATGGCATAGAGTGCCAAATTTTACACAACCTAGATACTGGGGGCCAAACCTTCCAGTCAAAATAAAAGTGGCAAAAGTGAGTGTACTGTCCAGCAAAAAGAAAATTGGACAGCCAGTGTACACAATAGCGCTACAAAAACACAATAAACATGTCATTCAAAATGAATGTCCTCAATGACAGGATTCACAAAGAATGATATATATAAATTTATATTGCATTACCTGAAATTTGCAGAGAATGACAGACCACTGTACTGGCTACACATGCAATTGTCTAAATACCCCACCATATCTACTAGCCACAGGTGTGTGGTTGTGTGCAATTGTTGACTTATGACATTAACAAATACAATGCAGGGTTGCAGATGAAAAATCAATCAGGATGCATCTCACCCATCCCACCTGAGAATCAGTGTGAATTATGTTTTGGCATTATTGGATGCTTTATATTGAACAACGTTCTAACAATTTGTTAGTAATCATTCCTTGTGGCTAGCATGTGTATGTAGAGGGTAAATTGTTATACCAAATGTGGCTCGCTAGTTCTATATGGGGCAGTGCACATTGTAAAAGGCTGAAAGATGTTACAGAGCAGGGCATTCCAGGGCAGTATGGAATAGGGGGCAGGATACAAAGACTGCAGTACAGGATACTTAAGGAACATAAGTTGCAGATCCAAATCCATAGGGTGCAGTACAGGGTACTTAGTATGCAGTACAATATATATATGTTTCAATAGAGGATACAATAAGGTACCTGTCTGTCTTTATGGCTTTCTGTTGGCTTCTTCCCAATACTTAACTGATTACCTGCTAAGGCTAGGAAATGCTTTTTTCCATGCTTTTTTCTTGCCTCAGCTGTAGCCTTGTCCAGTATTTTGTAGTGGAACACTCTGCCCCACATCAGAAGATCACATCACTATAGAAGTGTGCACAGATTTTCTTCACATGAGAAACCTTTTGTGATTGTCTTGGGTTAAAATCTTAAATCTTAGCTTCCAACACCATTAGAATTGTTCTTCTAGAAAAGCTGCTGCTTTTCTATGGAAGAGGACACAGCAGGACACCTTCCACTGACCTTTATAAAGAATTAGCAGCCCTGTCTGTAAAAGCTTGTTCATTTCTACTGTCACTAGAAATGATCACTATCAATTGTTTTTGAAGAGACAATGATCTGTACAAAGCTAGAGAGGAGAGATGGTAACTTACATTTTTAACTGTACGAAAAGGCAACTTGGTCACTTGTTGGACAACCCTACCTGGATAAAACAGAACTCATCATCTTCCCCCCCTCAAATTCCAAATCTCCCCGACATATATCTAACTGTTAACAACACTGGTATTCGGCCCTCCCCTCAGGCACGTTGTCTTGGTGTCACCTTTGACTCGGCCCTCTCATTTACCCCCCATATTCAGAACATTTCCAGGTCCTGTCACTTTCACCTACGCAACATCTCCAAAATCCGCCCCTACCTGTCCCCTGAGACCACCAAACTCCTTGTACATGCTCTTATCATCTCCCGTCTGGACTACTGTAACATCCTCCTCTCTGGTATTCCACTAACCCGACTCTCTCCTCTACAATCTATCTTGAATGCTGCAGCCAGGCTCATCCATCCTTCCCTCCGCTCCTCTTCCGCTGCATCTCTTTGTAGTTCTCTCCATTGGCTTCCATTTCACCTTAGAATCAAATTTAAGCTCCTGTGCTTTGCCTTCAAATCCCTCCAGTTATTGTCCCACTTACATTTCTGACTTGGTAAAAAAATACTGTCCCCCAGCCACTCTCTCCGCTCCTCCAATGACCTACTAATGACTTCCTCACTCATAACCTCATCACACGCACGGATACAAGACTTCTCTAGAGCTGCCTCGACTCTCTGGAATGGTCTTCCTCGTTCTATTCGGCTTGCTCCTACTTTCTGCTCATTTACCGATTTTTTCAAACTTGCCTACCCATCTTTTTCTGTTTTTTGAAACCACCACTACTTCCCAGCAGTACATATCTCCCATCCTATTGTGTGTGAAATTCCCCCACCTACTAGATTGTAAGCTCTTCGGGGCAGGGTTCTCTCCTCCTGTATCACGGTCTGTATTAGTCTGTCATTTGCAATCCCTATTTAATGTACAGCGCTGCGTAATATGTTGGCGCTATATAAATCCTGTTTAATAATAAAAAATAATAATAATAATAACCCTCATCTAGATTTTGGATGGGACATAGGACGCAATTGCCACTATAGGTATGTCTGGGTATCAAACTCAACTGCAAATTCGAGGTGCCAATTCATTCCAGTCCTATGATATTAGGAACATGATTACAGAACAATCAAAATCTCAGGGCACAGGTAAGTATACAATTTATAACTGCAATACATGTAGCTGCAAAAAAAGTGCAAACATGATTTTATGTGGCCACAAGGCGGTATGTCAAAACAGATAAGCTAGCTCATGTGTCTGGTTGATACATAGGGCCTGATTTATTAAAGCTCTCCAAGGCGGGAGAGGATACACTTTCTTCAGTGAACCTGGGTGATCTATAAAACTTGGAATGGATCTGATTCAGGAATTAAAACATTTGCTAACAAATAGCAAATTACTTTAGGAAATACATGCCAGGTTTGCTAGATCACCCAGCTTCACCGAAGAAAGTGTATTCTCTCCAGCCCTGGAGAGCTTTAATAAATCAGGGCCAAAGCATCTTTTAGGACTCCATTGTGATAGAATGACTGGTATCCTCAATGTTATAAACTTTATCAAAGTTGATCTTGCAATTGGGAGAGTTTTAGTATATCCTCCCTGCCAGTGCTGCCATATCAGCATATAGTGGATGCTCGGAGGGGTATAAAACTCTTCTGCATGGCAGAATGTATTCAGTAGAAGGGCCCTCTGGCACAAGAAGCCAGGTTACAACTTTGACCTCTGTTACCCCTGTTCCTACACCACTAAGCCTGAAATAACTAGTTGCATTTAAAATGAATTGAAATGAATGATTTCTGAATGAGTGCATAGCTGTGCTGGTGTCTTGGATATCTGGCTGGAATTCAGCTTATTTCTTTCTATTCCTATAGTAAGTAATGTATTTCAATAGTACTGAGTATGTGCTACTCGTGTAAGTAGATGAACAGGTTTGGAATGGTTCATTAACTTTACCACCATATAGCTGGGAGTTCAAACTGAGGTCTTACCCACTCCAGCAATAATATGTTCAGATTTTCAGTGGTGCAAATTAGTTGTTCATATGCCTAGTTCAAAACCTCCAAACGATATTCAGCTACAGTAATTTCCTGGGGGTGAGTTAGCGAAAAATTGTTAAAGTATCAGAATACAAGTACTTCCCAAGAGAATTTTGCATAGCTATCTACCTCCACTCTTAACCTGTTTGGGCCATATTTTAAATCAGACCTATTAAAAGGAGTAGTGTTCCTGTTTTTTCCACCAGGTAATTTTATACTAATGTGATTTCCCTTCATAAAGAGCAACAGCAGGAACTGCTTGAGATTTATCTATCACAGTGCAGCCATCGAATACTAGAGGTCAAAGGTAAAAGATTCAATTACAAGGTTAGCATACAAGTATTAGAAAATCAGATATCATTCCGTATTCAGCAGTTTAAATTAGTTGAGAAAGGTTTAATGCATTCTATCAACATCTTACAAATGCCTGGAAGTTTTCTACCCATGTGTTAAAAGCTAAAGGCTACCTAAACTAAGCTTATTTAGGTAAAATATGTTTTACTAATGCCTATACATAATGTATAATAGCGATAGATATGTAAAGAAAAGCAAAAAAATATCAGAATAGAATATATTTACAATGAAAGTGATATTGTAGGAGGTAATTGCCAATACTTGCTTGTTTTCTGTCCAATAATGTCATAAAAGAGTAGAAAGTGTTAATTGTTTCCCTTAACTTAATATGGATGTTATTAGAGAACTCCAGGCTGAATGTAAATGACATGAACATTTGTAGCTCCTGGACAGGTAGAGTATTTTTACTTTCATATTTAAATTCTATTTGTCATCTTTTCAAATTAATGTCATTTTTTGTATGATACTTAGCAGTCTTTTGACATGACTGTGATAGGGCTGAGTTCCTGCATGCTGTGCCCTACCCCTCCCACACCCTTTACCCCAAACACACACTGACACCTCAACTTGGTTAAATGGCCCCTGAGCTGTTTATTAACAAATAACTTAATTAAATATTAACTCAATACTAAATAACTATAGAATTAACCATAAATAACAATATAAACAAGTGATCAACAAATGATTACCAACTTACAAAATAATCATAAATAACTGTAACCAATACATTAATAAAACATCCTTTCCTAAGCACACCCCTTGGTTACTGGTCCACTATTGTAACCCCTTGCACATAATGGGTCTGCACCGCCGTGATATGTAATGCTCCCAGCCGCACCTCAAGCTCAGGAACGATACCAGCAGCACTTGCAGCCCTACAACCCAAACAATTTAACACTCCCAACATCAACCTTACTGAGGGTCCCATACCATAGATGAGACCCTTCACCCCCACTGAAACATTCCAATACAACACCTTCACTCGAGGACCCCACTGACACACCTCAACAAGGTGGGTGCGTGGGAAAAACTTCCTTCCTTCTCTCCGTCACGCTAAAAAAAAAAAGACCCTCCCTTTCCGACTCACCCCCTTTTTCACTCTTGTTATCCCTCCCCCTAGACGTCACTTCCCGCCATACTATTCAGCAACTACCCCCCCTTCTCTATGTTAACTCTTAACCCTTCCACTGCCTGCTCCCAGTCCCCTCCCAGTTATGCAGGCCTTCCACTATTCTTCACTCCGTTCCCTGCTCCAGGCCTCACTTTCTACAATGTTTTAAAAAATTAGGAGTGGATTTCCTGAATGTGCAATTCCTGAATACCAATATGCTAATATGCATTTCCTCATGTTTTAGCAATCATTCTTCTACATAATTTAGTTTCTTGAAATGTAGTAATTGTAGTGAATTCAATTATTATTTGTATAGGATATTGGAGGTACAGACACACACTGGTGTTGATTTACTAAAGAAGGCTGTTCACTTTGAAAATAATGAATCATGGCAAGGGATAATTTACATTGCTTTAGCAAATGTGATAAAAATTCACTTTGCATTCACTAAAAGTTTTTATTTTGTTGAAGATGATTGGAGGTTAGCAGTCTTCTCGTTCTCTATGGTAAGGGAGTTGCAGAGTAAAGATTTACTTTGCTAAGTGAACAGCCTATACCCCTTTAGTCCAATAGAAATCCAATTAAACAGTAAGGGTAGGGGGGCTGCAAGAGCACATTACACAGAGGAAGGTCAATTAACTGATCTGTTTGTTTTTATGATGCAGAGGAAACCCACATGAACATGTGAAAGCATACAAACTTCATGCAGATAGTGTGCTGGCTGAGTTCAAAGCACTTGACTGCCTTGTATAGACACCCACACTGGAGTACAGAGAGCAAGACACTGATGTCAAGTCAAGTTTAGGTACTTATACAGCTCTCATTTATTAGACATGATATACTAATAAATAGAGAGCTGGGTTTTTGTGTGTTTTTAAACCTATATTATAAATAAATATATATATATATATATATATATATATTGTGAGGTGTTAAGCTCAGAATCGCCTTTGCTGTCAAAGGACACTTGTCTGGTTCATCCAACTCAGATCACACACAGGTTTAAGTGTTAAGCTGACTTGTAGTCAGGTTTATTTGAAGGTTGCGGATAAAATAACAAAAATAGCAAAAGAAAACCTCGCCTGTCCGGCACTTACTATACATCCGACGTTCCTGTCTATCAGCTGGAGGGCTTCTCCCTGTCAGCTCTAAACAAAGCTTTCAGCAACCTTTTACGCAGGTCTGAGTTCATTCACACAGACCAACTTTCTGTGTCCCCAGGCAGAGAGGGACTGACTGAGCAAATATACCTCCCTTCTACCACCAATCCTGCATTGGTGTCACAATATATATATATATATATATATATATACATATACTATAAATATATATTTATATATAAGGATAGACCTAGACATAGATATTTGGAGCCAATATATTTGTCTGGGAGTATTGCACTGTTTTCCAATACATTATTTGTTTGCAGCTTTCTTTTTAAAACAATGAGCTGAACTGACAAAAATATGACATTATCAAATTTTCAAAAATTAACCTCTGATAAAAAAGAACATTTGTTTTCCAGAGACCAAGCATATTTTATCAGAATTGCCACATGTTTTGCCAAAAAAAGTATTACAAATAAGTTTAAAAAGCTGTGCTGAAAGATTTAATCTGCTGCTTTGCATTACTGTGTTGGCATTCAGAACAAAGAAATCAGATTTAAGACAGAGAATAATGCAGTGGGGTTTTCTAGCCCAGGATACATTGCTTTCATAGTTACAATTTCAAATACTCCAAGCTCCACAAATCAAGTTGGTTTTAGGACTTTGGTGGGCTCATGGCAACCTCAGAAATATGCCCATCTAATCTTTTTATTCCCACAAATGAAAAAAGTATTTTGAGAAATGTTTTTTTTTTCAGCCACTGATAGGGTTAGCTCCTTCTCTCAGATACCATGCCCTGTAAAATAAAACAGGAGGAAAGGATAAAGATTGGATGGGGATGCTGAGAGGAAAGGCTGGGGAGGGAAAAAAGAGGGAAGAGGGGGATAGGCAGAAGTGGAGGGAGGGGTAGAGGGAAGAGGGGGAGAGAGAAAGGCAGAACAGAGGAAGGAACAAGAATAGATAAATGAAAATAACAAAATGGCACACGTGCACTTATTATTCATCTATTTTGAATATTCTGTTTTTAGTTTTCAACCTATGCTTTTTAGTAAGTTCACTTTGTGCTTAAAATCCTCAGTAGAGGAGCAGTTGCCCTGGGATGTAATACATAAGCCTCTCAGAATCAGGTTCTGTTTGGGTCCTATCTTCCCCTAACTTCAGGTCCTGACAGCTAGCCATTGACTAGACCTTCTTTTTGCAAGTAAAGGCATTTTCATTGGATAAAAAATGACAGTTGTTTAATCTTAACCATTAAGTCAGGGAAGTGAGTAATAATAAATAAAAAGTAAATAAACTAAATACTCATGTTAATATTATAATACAGTATAAAACAATATTATTAGCATAGTACTGGCATTTCAAATTGATCTAAAATGATTCTACTGTAAATGCAGAATTGTGAAACCTACTCAAAAGATGAAACCAGAAAGGCTCCCATTTTTAGAATACTACTGTTTAGCAGAATATAGTACATTTAATGAATATTTACACAGAAATACAATGTGCATGTTAATAATAAAACTGTCAATTGAATGTCTAAAACATATGCAGGGTTTTGGCAGCAAAGTAAAAGCAAAAACTTGACATTGTCAGGAGAGATTTGCAGTGAACTCTTTAAAAAGTCAAGGAACTGTGACTCTAGTATAAAAATAATTTAAAAAGCAGTAAGTTCTAAAATGTGTGAGAAAAGCACCTCTGCTTATGTACTTCATTAAATAAATCTGCTGTTTTTAACACATCTGTCTGATGCAAAGGGGTTTTTTCTGTTCTTTTTAGCTAACAATAAATCTCACACAGTTCGAAATACAAATATTCAACAAGTTTTCTCAGGTAGTCATAAACAATCTATTGCAAACATTGCTAAGTTTGTGCACAATAATGTATCACTTATTTTTGGCTTTCACTGTATCTATATATCCTACCTTAAATCCATGTTTTAGATACTGTAAAGAGTAATAATTTATTGTTTTTTTCCTTAAAATTTCATTAAAAATGCATCTTGGTTTATACTCAGGTAAACATAGCAGTATGTGCTGGAACTGCATTTGTTTCTGGTTTGATATATCAGGGCTGCTGACCAGCTACAGGTGGCCAACAATAATGCAAAAAAGACAATTTCTGAGGAGATTACCCATTATACCTTAAAAGTACAAAATACTTTACCTTGTAAAAAGGGTATAAATATATACAGGTGAAGCCAATATGATTTATTTACCCTTTTAAATAAGTGTTTGGATGTATTTATTACACCATGTATATATTTTTTCACATTAATTTTTTGGCATTTCTTTTAAATACTTTTTGGAATGTTATCATGTAAAGGTAGCTGTTGGTTTATACTCGGATCAGTTTATGTTTATATATATACAGTAAGCGGTATGGCTGTGGGTCTCTGTTTTGTTTGTCCAGCCCAGCAAACCATTCATAGATGGTACAATTTATTTAAATGAACATTTTATCTCCAATATAGAGAGGATGAAACCATGTTAATATAATATCCTGGAAAATATTACTTTCTAGAGAATACTGTGACTATTGCCAGTAGTTTTGTAGAGGGGCTAATCCTTCATTTTACATAAATGATCATCTGTGAAATGGAAAAGAGAAGATGACACTTTCTTGTTTATTATTAGTTTCTCATTACTTCTAAAAACTGGAGGAATGATCTTTCTTAAGCTGGGTACACAACTGCAAATATCCTCGTTGGAAAGGATCTTTCACGATCCTTTCCAGCGACTAAGCACTGCACAATGCATGAATGAGGGCTGTACATACAGCACCATTCTGCTCTATGGAGAAGAGAGGGGGAGAACGACGGAGCGACACCCCACTGCGCGCTCTCCCCCTTCCCTTGCATTAGGATCGTTCGTCAACCATCGTCTGTGGATCCGCCAGGACGGTCGTTCAGGTGATGGACGACAGGCGCTGTACACATGCCAGATTCTCATCTGATATTGACCCTGAGCTGATTATCAGGCGATAACCATTGGACATGTGTACGTAGCTTTACACACAAAAGTTCTTGGCTTTGTCAGGAGTCTACTTTTTGTAATAGTCCCCTAAATATTCTTTAATAATAAATGTATACATTTAATTCAGGGGAATGCTGTCTTAGATAATATCCAATAGAACAGTCTATATTGGAAGATATCCCCTCTACTCCTGTTCCAGTGACAACCATAGAAATTCTGAAATCACCCTCACTTTATCTCCTTTTGACAATGATCCCTAGAACAAACATTGAGATCACATCTTCACAATGTGACACAGACAGCAACATAGCAGACATTAGTTCTAAACATCCCCCACTCTGTTTAAAGACAGAAAAACAGTTTTAGCTGGGATTGCAATTTGATTTATAGTGTAATGAGAGTATTTTTAAATCAGTGGATCTAACATTCACCAAACATTATCTGGTGAAGAATCTTCCAGGTCAATGTGTTTTCAAGGGTAGGGATTGACACCAGAGAATTAACGTAAATGTCCATTGCACTTGCTTTATAAATACATCCTAAATTAGGTTTTTACAGGCAAACAATAAAAACACAATAGCTGCTGTAAAGTGTATTTTGGGCTAGGTGTGGCTTTTGATTTCCACCAAAAATGATGATCCATCTCCTAAGAATTAGCATGGAAACAACCAGTTAGTATGCATTATATCTATGTATTCTAATATATGTTGTTGTTAAGGGTTGTTGTAGAGGATATTACTATTAATGATTTGGATAAAGAAAACAAATAAGCATTTTAATACAGTTCCATTGAGAAGATTCATTATTAATTACTTTCTGTGCAACTTGATAAATGAACTCTCTCAAATGCCTTTCTCACCCAAACTTGTTATATGTGAAATATTACATTCTTGTTAGACACAAAGGGAAGTCTGGGTGCTAAAAAGTAATGTCCCACCTCATCAAATTGGAGAGCATGTTTTTCATTATCTGATAAATGTAACAGTTCATTAACTCGCAGCAGAAAATGAAGCACAATTTTGCTACGGTGAGCTTCAACTGAACATGTATTTTCAGCAAATCACTAAAGTCATAAATAACAAACACAAGTAAATCACAGACTGCAGAAGGCTGTGTATTTTCTCTATGGTCTGGAAGCAGCAGGATTCTGTTAAACTGCAGGGCAGGATCAGGTTGTTATGAATCATACAGTCTGCCTTTATTAGGAACACAACCTTTGACCTTACATTTTCCAGATGGTAATATACTGAGTAATGGTCAAAACAGATTTGTGCGGATACCAAATACTGGCTGTAGGCCAGCACTCAATATAGTACACAATATCTGTTATCAGTGCAAGTTTTTGGTATGTTATTTAAAATGTTTCAATTTTACAGTTTAAGATGATATTTCAACAACCCGCCTTTAAATTTGTGTGTAGTATTTCATAAAGTGAACCTGCTGTTCAAAGATCTTTGTTTGCCAAGCTGATAAACACAGTGTTAGTAGAAAATGAAACATTTTATAGCTACTGCCACATCTGCTCATTCTAGAGAGGTAAAATACAAAATGGCTTCTTTTTTGCAAATCATACTTGAAACCTGGAGTTCTGCATATAATTAGTTTGAAAGGAACAACAGAAACAACATCTAAAGCCCCCACAGTAAGCTGTGAAGAAGGCTTGCAATAGTCTGCTATACCCCCTCCTGAACCATAACTGCAAACATTCATGTGCATGCTGCTGATGATTTCAGAGTAGTTTTGACTCAACAGTCAAATTATGACACAGTCACCTGTCCTTCAATGCTCTTGTAGTCTTTATCTGGTTCTCTGGGTTTCAGGTTTGCATGTGCATGTGAGCTACTGTGCATCTCAATGTATCTAAAACAAAAAGGATCCAGACATGTTTGCAGAAATATCTCAGGCAGGAGAGATTAAGGGCCTTTTTACCATTGGGCTGAAACTATTTGGCAAAACTGGGGCACACAGTGCCCTTGGTGCTCTTGGTGATCGTGGAGGTGTTGGGGGACTATACCCCAGGTAACCAAATGTGCAGGAGGCTGTGGATGCGGCACAAATCTTTAAACATCAACCACATAGTAAAAAATGACTTAGTACCACACCGCAATCTGCTGCAGCTTTGTGCTGCTGCATGCAAACAATAGTTCCCAACCTCTACCACTCACTTTAATGAGAGTTGAGATTGCAGAATAACTTCATGGCTCGCTATAAGTCTGAAATGGCTATTATTAGTCTTAATAGCAGCACAAAAAAAAAGCTGTTGGCATTTTTTTTCTTTTTGCTAATACATTTTATATTCAGTTTAAAAAAAACAATTTAGTGCAAAAGTATATAACATCAATCTGTCAGTTTCCTATTTAAATGTGTACATCATGAGCTGAAAAAAACATTCACTTCAATGTTTGCATTGTATGATTCAATAAATTATCAAAACTAATTCATTAGTAAAAATTTGCCATTGCCAACTGGATATCAAGTTATCTGTCAGAAAAAAATGTAAGATTGATATCAGAATAATAAATGTGTGAAAGGACAAGTGATACATTTGCTTTATTCTACAGTTTTAAAATGGATCATTTAATTAGTCTGGGACCCTTTACTGTGAATTAAATAGGATCATTTAAGGTAATTTGAAAAGGAGATACAAGAATCATTGTGTATATATTTAGTAAAAAGAAGTTCATGTGAAAAAATATAAGCTTGTGAAAATCATTATCCGGCTGTATCTTGAAATCAGATTTATTTTATTGAAACAAAAGAATAAAGAAAATGAATTATGCATTGGTTCACTGCTAGGATAATCTGGACAATTTTCTATAATTAAAAGGATAGGAATGCATTCCCCATGACTGTTGGCTTTGGCCTGACCCTTCCTTTGTGCCACACCTTGCTATTGGTTAGAAAATTGATGATGGACTAGTTACATAGGGATTGCAGAATAGTACCAGCATGGGACAAGATAATTGTTATGTGCATTGTAGGGAAGAATAATTTTTCAGGTTGTGAAGGTCATTGCAAGTGAAATGCTGTTTTTTAATCTAATGTTTTAATCAGCCACTTACCGGTATGTTAAAAAAAAGAATTTTACAATCATGTTTGATTTTTGCCTCAATTTTAATTTGTAATTTAAAGTTAAAAGAAGTTCTTACTTTTGATGATTTCAATGGTACTGAGACCTAGATTCCTTGGGACAGAACATAGCATCCTCTGGCAGCTGCAAAACCAGGTATATCCTTTATGCAGGAGATCAGGGCCTGTCTATGTACACATTTTAGTGATCTCAGATGCACAAATTGACAAATTTTATAGCTTTAAATCTTTGAGTAAGAACTTTCATCAGTTTGCCTTTTTTTATGTCATTTGTTTCATTAAACCACTTCCACTTACAGGGAAATTACATTTCAAATTGGTCTGAATGAAGAAAAGCCACATATGCACGTGCTCATCTTTATTAACAATGACATTTATACCATATAAAACATTTTTAGAGCCGGACTAAACCATAAACAAAAAACTCACACATACCTTCCCTCCTGTAGATCCCCCACTTTCTTGGACGCTGTTCTTGTTTGTGTCCTGCGTGGTCCTGGAATTAGCCTTCGTCCTGGCACGGAGGAAATGCAGGGTGCCCCCATCTTCCACTGTCTTCTACTTCACCCGATCTCACGCTGTGCAGGCATGGGATTGGGTGATGGAGCTGGCTGTAAATGGGAAAAAAAGAGTGCAGGTCTTAATAAGCCCGTGTGAGATCGAAATTTGGGCATGCACAGAAGGAGCAGTAAGAATCCTACTGGGATGCGTGATGTAAGTATCCCAAGAGGCTATGCGTGCCCATCCTGTCTTCATCAATGCAGCAATAAAGACAGAAAGGGAGGGGCTTCACCTCTTTTCTTTTTGTTAAAAAATGGGTTAAAAATAGGAAACAAATAAATCAATTTTTACCTTACTGAGTTGTTAAAATTCTAGTGTTAGGTCCATTTTAAGGGTATAAACTAACCAACTGGTAATGATTTATCTTTACTTGTTACTTTACAATGATGTTTTAAATAGGCTTTCATGTTTACTATTAGTGCCAAACGTTATTTATATGCTTTTACGAACAAACTTTTTAACTAATGTATTTGCATGTATTTTTGCCATAAATAGCCCACTTGCTAAAACTATTTTTATACACTGTCATGAATTATACTTCTATTAAATTCCTCAAAAGTTTAACGGATAAAGCCTATAATTTGCCAAGCACAGTCATTTTAGTTAAGTTCCGGCTTTGATTTATTTTGCATATGAAGAACAAAACTGTAGATCTAATCATTTTAAAATGAAGAAAGTAAATGATTCACTCCAGTAAAATATAAAAATTGACCTTATATTATAAGTTATATACAGTCATTTAATTATTTTCCAAAGCGTAAAATCAAAGAATCTAAAATGAAATTAAGATTTTTCTTCTAGCTAAATAACAGAAATATATTCAGGCCTTCTTAGCATAGCAAAATATAGATTTTTTAGAATTTTTAAAACATCTTTGTTTAGAAAAAATATAGGGGCATTTAAACATATAAAATTATTTAACCACTATAGGTGTCTATGAATATCTGGAAAAAAGTTTGGCCCCTCTAGATGGGATAGACTCAGCCTTGTACTCTTCAGCCTGAAACTTTCCAGAATCTTGGGAAATTTGCTGTTATGTGATTGGTTAGGGGTTCTGGCTCTCTTCTCTGACTGATAAGTCGAGCCTCTACTGAACTAGGTACAGTTCTTGGCCATATTGAGAGGGAGACTAATTGCCAATGACAAGTGTTCTCCTTACATGAAGTCACTGGAATTGGCACCCAAGGTTGGTGTTTTGAGGAGGATAAATGCTAGGAGAATTGGGGGTTGGGGGAACATAAATACCCAGTAGAGGAGCAAGAATTCTCCCGCAGTCTGGGACTTGATAATGCTTAGTGAAAAGACCTGTGGAGAACAGCGACCCACCAGTGGATACTATATGAGATTGCTTGCAAAACTCCAACAGGGAATTTCACCAAGGGTTATTGTGGATCAGATGTTGATTTGCCGACACAGCCTGTTAGTGTCTTAGCTTAAAGATGGGGTTTATGGAGAGGCTTTTATTGCAGTCTATGCTGCCCTACTGTCATTTGGATTTTGAGATGCTTTCCAAACATTCTGCACCCCTTTCCCTCTCTCCTTGTGGAGCCCTTCAATCAAACCTCAAGCCGCTTCTGAACTACAATCGAAAGAGGGGAATGACAGGCTCATTTTAACAATGTTTCTTGCCAATACACTGTTCTCTTTAAACTTTTTGAGTTTAGTAAAAATATTTTTGGTGGTAAATAATGCAGTAGTTGAGCATTTTGTCATGTCAACTATGGCTATACCCAATATTGCCTAGCATAAGATACAATTGTATGAAGCCTAAAGAAGGACTCTAAGGCACCTGAAAGTTTGCATCCTAATCAATGTTAATTAATCCTAACCCTATAAAGGGTATCACTTGAACCTATGAAATAAAAAAAAAAATTCTACATCATGAATAGAAAACCATGACTATTTACTGTCAAAACACATTAGAATATTGAGAACTAAAGAGGTGCCTAGATCAAGTTGAAGGGTTTTTTTTTTTATAGATTGGGCATTGATGTACTATCTGGGGAAAAGGTTCATACACAATTTGTTTTAACTCATTTTTATTGAAACAGTACATCTTACCATAATATCTTTGAAAAGGACACTTCTCCCCAAATTATTGTACCCTTTCAGGGCTCCCCCAATCCCTATGTTTGCTCCAATGCCTCTTTTTAATCTTTATTTGGTATTATTCAAGACTTAGGGTCTCTAGCAGGTTCTTAATATTATGGTCCAAGAAAAGTTGTACTCCAGCTGATACATTATTATCAGGCTGTTTAAATTGCTAATTGAGATCTTGCGGTTTATACTATAAGCTGTGCATCAGTCTTGAGGCCTATTAGAAACATTTGCAGATAAATGCAACATACTGTGAACCTTGTCCTTATGTAACCACTCAATATACCCCATTATAAAACATTTAGTAAAGTTGTGGACAGTCCCAAGTATTCTGGTAAGTTTCTCTCACTATTTTCCACAAATTACAATTGTACACAGCCCTCTCTTGCTAGGCTACTTTCTTAGTGGCCCAAGAATGGCTTTGGAAGACTCTATGTACTTGCCATTATGAGTTACATCCCATCCAGACAATCTTCCTAATAAAAATGGACACATGTTGATGGACTTCATGCACTATAGGTTTTTTCATGTCATGATAATCTTCTCCTCTTTGAATATGCATTGTGTCCTTTACAATTTAGGAATATTTTCTTCCTGTCTTTCTTTCCAATCCATTCTCATTCCCCTTCTTTTCACCTTTGTTTCCTTCATTTACTACATTGGTATACTTCCTTCTGACTCTTTGTAATGTATTATGACACTTTCATTTACATTGTTCAGTGTAAAATTTCAATGAAAAAAATTACTGAAACAGAAAAACACATTTATATTATGAAGAATAGAATACATTTTCCTAATTACTTTTCTACCCTAAGGCTTTACTTTACTAAATGTATGAATTCCAGAATCTTCACCACTCTTCGGCTTGATGGAAGGTTACAGTGTTATAATTGTTTCAAAAATTACAAGGAACAAGGCTATTGTTTTAATGGAAGTACATTTAATCAAATTTCATTATTACTCAGTTTTTGAGAGTTTAGGAGCCTGCATAGCACTTTTACACTGACAATGCATAAGAAAAAATATTGCTACAATTTTATGAACCTATTGACTAGTGTTGGTCGAACAGCTGAGTGTTCCATTCGGCAGCTATTCGATGGAATAGCCCAATATTTTTTGGATGATCGAATGCCGAATTCGAACACAAATAATGTCTATGGGGGAGGGGAATTCAGGTTTTTTTCAGGACTGTGTAGAACTGCAAAAGCAATCAGCGGAGCAGATCTGACAGCTCCGCTCCCCTGATTGGTTTTGCAGCCTTAGCGTAACTGTAAAATGTGTTTATGTGATAGAGATTCTCTAACCAAGAACACAGTGTTCTTGGATAAAGAATCTCTCTGACCGCAATGTTCCCACGGTCACCGGGTCATAAGTACAGCCCAGGGACCGTGGGAACTGAACTGCAGATGAACTCTCAATGGAGAAACTCTATTGAGAGTTCATCTGCAGTCACAGCTGATTGAAAGCACTGGTGTGCCTTCTATCAGCTGTGACCACATGTTCCTATGCTTCCCGGTCTGTACTTATCAATGATAAGTACAGCCGGTGACCGTGGGAACTGAACTCAGATGAACTTTCAATGGAGAAACTCTGTTGAGAGTTCATTTGCAGTTCCACTGTCATCCCAGGGCACTAGAGATTAATTAACCTCTAGTGCCTGGGGATCACAAACAGGAGGATTCCCTTGCAGCCCTGGGAATCCTCCAGATCTGCAAGGGAAACCTCCTAATTGCGATCCCTGGGCACTGGTGGTTAATTAACCTCTAGTGCCCTGGGATTGCAGTGGATTCTCAGGGCTGTAATCATTCTTGCATCCCTAGGAATCCTCCTGATTGCGATCCCCAGGCACTAGAGGTTAATTAAGGGGTTTGCATTAGTAATGGCATGGCCGGGAGGGAAATTTAAAAGCCAATTACGGCCACGCCGCTGCTCGCAATAGCAGTTAAATGCAATGAACAATGTTGTTGCCTGGCAGAAGGGCAAGATGATGGCTCTGAGATGGTGTGACAAAAAAGATGTGTGCCTGATGAGTACTGTCCATGATGCCTCCACCGTTCTGGTATACACAAAACGTGGGAAAGAAGTGATGAAGCCACAGGTGGTGATGGTTTAACCTCTAGTGCCTGGAGATTGCAATGGAACTGCAGATGAACTCTCAATGGAGTTTCTCCATTGAGAGTTTATCTCCTGTTCAGTTCCCACGGTCACCACGGTCACGGTCACCACTGATAAGTACAGCCCGGTGACTGTGGGAACTGAACTGCAGATGAACTCCAATGTAGAAACTCCATTTAGAGTTCATCTGCAGTAACAGCTGACTGGAAGCACTCCCGTGCCTCCTATCAGCTGTGACCGCAAGTTCCTACGCTCCCTGGGTGGACTTATAAATGATAATTACAGCCCGGTGACTATGGGAACTGAACTTAGATGAACTCCCAATGGAGAAACTCCATTGAGAGTTCATCTGCAGTTCCACTAGAGGGGATCGCAAACGGGGATTCCCTTGCAGCCTTGGGCATCCTCCAGGGCTGCAAGGAAATCCTACTGTTTGAGTTCCTCGAACACTGGAGGTTAATTAACCTCTAGTGCCAGGGGACAGCAGTGGAACTGCAGATGAACTCTCAATAGAGTTTCTCTATTGAGAGTTCATCTGCAGTCACAGCTAACTGAAAGCACTCCTTGCCTCCTATCAGCTGTGACCGCAAGTTCCCTTGCTCCCCGGGCTGTACTAATCATTGATAAGTACAGCCCGGCGACCATGGGAACTGAACTCAGATGAACTCTCAATGGAGAAATTTCATTGAGAGTTCATCTGGAGTTCGCAAACTCGAATTCCGTGTTTTTCGGGTTGGGTCTGTCCGAATTCGAACCGCCATTTTCGGGTTGAATATAGGGAAACCTGAATTCGAACACCAACACTACTATTGACTAACAGTTTTAGAAGCATTACAGTAGATTTGATCACTGGTGAACTGCATATTACACATTGTAGTCTTAATGAGGCTGGGATGTAGACATTCAGATAGTTACAGTATGAGTAGGTTCAGGGGACTCAAGAAAGGCCAATAGATATGAAGTGGTGTTCCAAATAATGAGTAGGTTTATTGCAGTATTGGGAAGGCAAGCAGTATACAAAGTTTATACTTAGCAAGTCTTCTAACTAACACAGTAATTTCAAACTATTTTTAGAGAAAATATGCATACCTACGTGGGCAGTTCTTTATGCACCATTTTGGGTCATGTATATTGATTTTATTTTTATATTTTATGTTTGATTTTAAATATATTTAAAAAATTAGGTTTGTTTTTTAGACAATTCTTTGTTTTGTTTGCTATTTTGATTAATACTGGCCTGAAAAATCCCATTATTTGGTGGAATTCCACAAATTTATACTTAACTTCAGTTGTTACGTACAACATTTTGACATTTAATAACTGTATCATTTTTTAGTATACCCCAAAATAAAAAAAAAAATGTAGAAATGTCTACATATATGTATGGATGTAAATAATGATATCAATAACTATAATGCTATTAAATGCACATTGTTTCTATATAAAGTTTGCAATAATAAATCACATAAAATTTGTATCACCTTGGGGTGACTATATTTACTAATTATATTTTAAAGTTTTCTCCTTATTGGTCTGTTAATATTAGAAAAGTGACAAAAGATAGAATTGACATAGACTGCTCTTTGCCCGAAAAAGAGATTAAGATTTGTATACAACTTTTGCTGTCTGTATATCTGCATCTTTTTGACATGTAGTTTAATTCAGAGTAACTGCTGTTTACTGTTTCATAATATGGTTAGACTGAACTGCCCATGTCTGTGAAAGGTTTACTTTAATAAGGAATGTTAATCGTATTCCATGACATATAGATGACTACTAGAGGTATTAATCACAAATCTATATATGAAATACAGTAACTGAAAACCTGGAACGGCAAGCATGTAAAAGCATACTTAAAATAATTTTAGGTATATGTTACAGTAATAATAATGAAGAATACACTACAGCTTCCCTTTATTAATATGTATTTTATCACATGTTTAAAGAAGAGCTTCTGAAGTAAAATACTATAGTCGATGTCATATGTTAAAGTCCACATATTTTTACTACTGTTATAATTAAGCATTTGCCATGTAGCATTCCTTCAATAGTATGCAGAATAATTTAGGGCTGAGAAATGATGAGGGTTTGAGTCTATTTTATGTTCTAAATGACTGAAGTGTAAACTTTAGCTTAGTCTTAACCACAAATCTTAATTTATGTAGTGTATTCCAAAGCAATATATCACAGTCCTATAGCAGAAGTAAAGAGGTTAATGGTTTAGGGTGTTTTAAAAGTAAGTTGAGCATGTAAGTTGATCATGTCACATAAACATAAAGGATTTGGAAGCAGCACGTTTGACCTTATGAGCTTGGCTCTTATGCAGGCAGCAACACGTCCCAAAGGCATACTTTATTTTTGTTTCAAAGTTTTTTGGCATCTCGCACAGTCAATAGACTTAAAAAAATTATAACACCACAGGTCCGCAGCTGTAATGGTGCCATGTATTTCTTCTGCTAAGTCAAAGAAACCTTTAGGGATTTTCTAGCATTGCTAAGCTACATTTTGCATTTTTCTTTTATTTGTTACATGTCATTTTGATATATTGCATATTATTTACAATGCATAGCATGTAATTGTAACTGTTGATAAAATTTGCAAAATGAAAGGGCACTTCAATCTGCTAAAACCATGAACCCTAACCAGCCTTAAATTACACATGGTGATGAATATAAAAATACAATGAAAACTTCTTGCAGACTAATAACACTTTTCTGTAAAATATTTTAACTTCCTATATGCACTTTGCCTTGGTTTTGTTAGTAAGTAAGACCATCTTGATCTCCTTGCCTTCCCTTTGTGACTAATGTCTGATCTCTGCTTACTTCATCACAAGGACTTGTGCATCACAAGGCAGAGATATAAAAAAGCTACTCAAACTGGATTTTTTTTTCATTGGCTAGCAGAGACACTCTTAGATTTAAAATGTAATTTGGTGTGCGGATGGCAATTTAAAAAAAGGCTGAGACAAATTACCCCCCTTGGCGTTCTAATTCTGTCTGTTTTTTTACGCAAAAAGTGTTACATTGTTTTGCATGGAACAAAGTATTAATTGAATCAGCAGCTCCGTATAAACGGCTGTAAAAATCTTCAAAAGCAGCAAGAATCTTTTCCGGGTTTTGCGATAGTCTACCACCCTTAGTCTTAATTTTAGGAAGAGCATGGGACTTGGGCTTGGGGTTAAGCTTATTGACCAAGAGAGTAACTAACATTTTTGACACACAAATCACCATCTGAAATCTTGTATTCTTTTTAAGATAGTTCTAGCCTTAAGGGTCTCTTATCAGCTATCAAAGCCATCCTGTGTTCAGCTTTTAGAGTCATACCATTGACTGTTTCTGTTGCAAGTGTTGCTCCCTGCAAATTATCAAACAAAGCAGTAACTATTCCTCAAATGAGCAAAGTATAATTTATAATCTTTATACAGACCACCAACATTTTCTGCATTCAACATCTCCTGTCAAGTTTAATCCAGGTAAAGACTCTGCTTGAAAGAATACTTTGCTTCCTGTTAATGGTGAAGTTAAAGATGTATAACTCTAAATTGGCAAATTAATAAAGAGTATACTTTTTATACCATACCAAAAAGCCCAGTTAGAAGACGTATGGCTTCTCATAATTTTATTATCAACTACTACTAAGAAAAATGTCACTGAACATTTTTTTTTTCTGTTTAGATGACATGTATGACGATGCTGAACTGATTCTAGAAAAAAGTAAATCACCAGCTCAAAAAAAAAAAAGGTAAGCAAAAATGATGCAGTCTGTTCATACAATCTCCAGAATTTCCAATCTCAACAATCTCAGAATTCTGTGCATAAGCTTACAAATTCAAAATATAAAAAAAGGATCGGGATGTAAGAGAGTAATTGTCATCTAGAATTCACAGACATATTAGCGATGAGTTACTTTCTTTATATAGTGGATCCCAAGTGTGGTCCACAAATATTAATCATAATTGTAACACTTACAGATAGCTGTCAGAGGTTGCAGACGTACAAATAGGGAAGTCAGAACACTACACATAATATGCACTTAACAGTTTTAAAGTTGGTGTAAAGTTGTCCCTGGCGTCATAGAAAAATGATGTCTTAGATCAACCCCCCTAATGGTAATCCCGAGTCTGACTCGGGGTCGATTTTACTTGCAAGAAGCGGTAATCCGGAGTCAGACTCAGGGTACCTAAAAGCTGGATAAAGTCCTACTTACCTTGTTCCGTTGCTGTTCCCCGGCATCCTGCTGGTCCCCGCAGGTCCTGGGGACATGTCTGCTTCCGATCTCCAGCCGCGAAGTGCAGATTCGATCTTAGGGGTTTCCTGGTGACGTTGGTACATGCCTCAGTGCGGCCGGGACATAGAGGCGGGAAATTCAAATAATTTTGTATTGGATTCAATACAAAATAGTTGTATTGAGTCCAATACAAATAAATATTCATATAATATATATATATATATATATATATATATAATTATATATAAAAATTATATAAAGATTTCTTTGTATTGAATTTAATACAGCTATTTTGTATTGAATCTAATGCAAAATTATTTAAATTTCCCGCAGCGCCTCCCGCTCGCTTTGACGCATGCAACAACGTCTCCGGGGAAACCCCGGGGAACGTCACTGCATTAACCACTTGAAAATCAGGGGAAGAAGATGCAGCCCTGAGGATGAGATCCGACGAGCAGGACGCCGAGGGACACGATGGGACACTGTGTTTTTTTTGTTGTTTTTAGCTACCCCAAGTGTGGCTCGGGGTTACTGCTCTTTACATGTTTTTTTTTTACCCCGAGCCACACTTGAAAATACCGCCAGGGCGGTTAATGTTGGCATTACTATTTCTCTCTTAAAGGGACGTACCATTGCATTGCATAGAAACATGGGCAGCCCATGATTCTATGTTAATCTATTAGTTGTTATAAAGTGTACTTAAAAGCAGTGTGTCACAATTATATTACATTTTACAATAATACATACTAAATTTATGATATATGAACAGTGTACCTGCTATTCTCAAATTGGAGTACAGCAAAGATTGAATACACAATTTTAATATCATAGAAAATGTATTGGTGGATGATAGCATGATGAATGTACAGTATGCCTACACATTAGCTTTGTGGCTATCATCTTATGATATGTCCCTTCCAATACTCACATAAAGTATAACCTAAATAATAATCTATCTTCTTGTAGCCCCCGCACTTTATATCAGATCTATAAATATAAATGCAGATTATCCCTTGCTTTTTTACGGGGCCAGAAAATCTTTTCTTCCTCCCAACAAATGATTGGATTTCTGGGTCAAAATAATCCACTTTTTTGGAAAAGTAGGCTGCTATAAAATACATGGTGAGGGGTTTAATGGCTTCCTGATTCTATTAAAGTCTAAGCATAACTAAGTGTATGTTAACTTGCCTATGATTAAAATACTCTAGAGAGTTGATGTGAATGTGGTGGAAATTTTAGATGGTGAACCCAACGAATATACATAAATAGTTCTAGGTGTTTGGGTTCCATCCATCACTGGGTTCAAGTGAAACTTCTGCTTAGCTCCAGCTGAAATTCAAACAGACAAACTTTTCTGAGCAAATATTTTTTTTTTTTATTAGGATCAAATGTTCTTAGATTGTTACATTCACCCTGTGTTTTGGTCTATATTCTATCAAATGATCTTTGACTATATACTATTTATTACTATTTACTACTATTTAATGTTCTCAGGGAATTCAGTCCTAAGAGAAAATAACTGAAGAACCTCCACACAAAAGACAAAATACCCTGAGAACATTTATTCTCATATGTAGAAGCTTTGTCTCCCATAGACTTCGGGTTTGGCAATATTAAAGGAATGTTAGCCGAATCCTTCAGAAACCAAACTTGGGCACCCATCACAAAAAATTAAATACACTTACTTGCATTTCTTCTTAAACATGGCTTTGTTTCAGTGTCTGTAATGGTCTTCAAACAGTTAGGTGAAATGGTTATAAAAAACACCTAGTCATTTGTTATTTGTAAAGCTACTACAGTCAAAACTAAACCTATTATTTAAAATTTTAGGAAAGCCAGTGCGATGCTGGTGTTAGTGACAAGAGGTGTAAAGTGTTTATAGAAGCCACTGAACAATGTTAGCCGGATGCAGTCATGTTTGTCATTCAGTCACTGACAATGTACATTTAATCCTGCTGCTTCTGACTACATTAAACATTTCAAAACAAAAAATAAATTCACTCTTGAAAAGCCATCAAGCGATAAATTAAACTTACTATATTTTGAGCACGCATCCTTACAGCTTTTTAACATCATTCAGCTGAGTTATTTTTCTTTTTTTACATGGCTAGTTTGGTGATGTTTATTATGTTTACCAAGCCAATAATTTAATTGTGTGATTGGGTAATATTAGACATTTCATACAAAGCCATGCTTCAAATTTAAAATCTAGCCAAATAGTGAAAGTAAAAGCTGTTTTCTTGTATATACGCAAGCTTTTACCTGTCAAAATATTTGTATTTTTAGATTTAGTAGGCTTCTACATACTTGCCACACTGCATAGCCAAGCTGATGACAACAAAATAGGCAAACAGTGATACATCAAATGTAAAAATGTATCTTAGTCTCTACCCCCAACAGGAGCTTATGATCCAAGCTCCTTCTATATAAAATACAGGGAGAAAGACAATTTACACACCATTATGTTTTTGGGAAACAGAAGGAACCAAGGAAACACATACAAGCAAACAAAGGGTGATCATATAAACTCCATTGAGATATTTGAAACCAAAACTGCATGGCAAGAGTGCTATTAACCATTGTGCTGAACTAGCACAGCTCCTTGCTCATATAGTGGACATCCAGGCCACATTCCAATCACTATTGTTAGGCCAAATCCCCCCCTGCAAAACCAATTGCCTGCTTCTGTTTTCAGACCAGAGTGCCATGACTAACATGGCGTAATTAACAATCATCATATTATAACTGTTGCATGATTTACTTATACATATTTGCCTTATGTTTTAGTGGGCATTTGTCAAATATTCAAGTCAAAAACTGCTAGTGGTATTTATTAATAATATGTCTCAGCCTATTATTTCTTTAAAATATTATAAATATGGTCCCTGTTCCAACTGAGGAAAGATGGAGGCCTCTCAGTACCGCTCAGTACACTATTATGTAGAAGCCCAGTTAGCTAATCAGACACACCTTTTGTCCATGGCCATAAAGGCGGCAGAGGTGTTTCCCTTACCTATAGATGGTCTTTTATGGGTCTCAGGTGCATCGTGGGGTCGTATTACTAATCCAATTTAGAACATGCGCTACAAATATGAGACAAACATAAAAATGCCCCACACCTCTCTGGCAGCCCTTTTTTACAATCAGTAATTTTCCCCAGGTTGAGGGAACTACTTGGCCTTTAAATGGTGGAGCATGCACAATTTGAATAGGGTCTATAACATGCTGTCTATATATGCTAGTAGAGGCTTTGTGTCCTTAAGAGAAAAACACAACATTCCGTCCAATCAGATTTTCTGTTATCTGCAGATTAAAAACTTTGTGACTGAAACTTGTAAAAATGGACCTAACCCGTTGAGGATGACCACCTTTGAAAGCATTTGCAGAATACTCCCCAACCCTAAAGGTAATATAACGATAATCTATGGTTCTCTATTAGCAGGTACAGCTTCTAAACCTCATACCTGTATGTCTAATTGGGAAACAAATCTACAAATGAAACTTGACCCTGAGTATATAACTAATAAGAAGATGTCTGCTAGTCTTCACAACAAATATGATAAATTCCAGGGAACCATGGATTACACACTATTTACCACCTGATTTTGATTGGTCACTATTAACGATTTAAATCAAGGATCTGCACCATGACATATGAGAGAGAAACTGCGGGTTTGCGGGCTTACCCCTGCTGGACCCCCCTCCACCCGGTGTGTTGTCTAGGTTTTTGTGTTTGTTAGAGTAAAATGTAAGTTACCACCCTATATACCCCAGGTTATTTGCAGCAGGCTGATGGACTTCCAGCATAATTTACCTTCTTTTTATGTTGGGACATTACCTCTTCATCTATGAGAGACTCTATTCTGGATCCATAAAGTATTTCGGCCACCTGGGGAACTGCACCTCCTAATGTGATTGTTCCTGTTAGTTCTTGTAGTGTTTTCAGTATTTTGTACTTTGTATTGCCTGTATCTTTGAGCATTGTATTTATAAGATCTATGTACTTTAGTTCTACCGTTCTTTGTTGTATTAAATTGAAAAACCAATAAAAAAATTTTTGAAACAGAAAATATTATAAATATGATAACATTTTTGCCCGAATTTTAACACAAATGGGGTATGTTGATAAATGTTTTCCCCAAAACACACCCAACTTTTACCCAAAATATACACATTTTCACATAGCAAAAATGCATGAATTATGAGCTAAAGTTTATTTAAATGTTTTATAATTGAAGCCAAAGTGAAATGTTTGTAACAGTTAGGTGATTCTTCGTTGAAAACATTTATTAAGACCCCTACAGAGTATGTGAATTATTAAAAATGTGTTTTGGTACTTTTTATAGTTTAATTTATTATATAAAAGCAGTATTACCTTGATTATGATATTTAGCCATCATGGTACAGTATTTCTCTATCATTGTCTGTTACCATATTATATTGTTCATTTTTTCCAATAATTATATTCAATTAGAAATGCTAATATAGTTTTATTGCAATATATTTTATAGTAATTACATTAGCATACTATCTTAGAAAGTACTTTCCAAAGGCATGGGATCATTGTTGCCCTTTGAAAATAATTTTGCCCATACCGGATGATCTATGGATGGTAATTTGCATGTTTATGGTATATGATTTATTAAAAGATTTTTTAGGTGGGCTGCCAATGGGATGTTTTTTTTTTACTTTCATTAATATTATTTTGAACCACTAGAGATCCAAAGTCAATAGGTCATTCATACTTTCGTATTTTCTTAAATCTAGTATCCAGTTCAGGAAAGCATAGCTTTTGTAGAATGGCAAATAAATATTTATGTCTTAACATTGTTTCTGTGCATTCACATTCAGCGCAATAAAGTAATTTTTAATAGGACAATGTAAACATTTGCTGTCTACCTGCTCCTTTTATTTTTTGCTGTTTAAATCATGCTTGCTTTAATACATAATGAACTGTAAATCTATATTTTATGGTGACATGTATTTTTTATAATATAATGAGAATCTTTTTTACCTGACTGAACTGACTGATTGGCAGTGTGTTAGTGATTTAAACCTTTGATTTCATTGTCATTGTCACTTATGTACCTTTTTCATCACAATACATCTCTGTTCTTGGTCTAGCTTCTAGCTCTTTGATGTACTGAGTAGTGTTTTATATTTATTCTTAACTAGAGATGAGAAACTGATAGCCCATCCTGATTTCTCTGCACTGCCACTGTCTGCTGGCTTTCCTGACTAGACCTATTACCATTCTTCCTACCACCCATGGCAGTCAGTTAGAATTCTGGCACATACAGTATGTTTGATGTCTTGATGTGCATATCAAAGGATCACAAGGAAAAGCAAATTTTATTTAATGCACACCAGCCAAACTCTCTGCAGGCAATGAGATGTAACGCATGGTAGCAACACTGTTACACAGTTGAAGGCTTACACTAGATGTTAACCCTCACTAGAGGACATTTAGTTTGCTTAGGAACCTATTATTGCAAACAATTACCACGGTTTATTATTTTAGAAAATAATAATTTTACGTCTTTATTTTTTCATCTCATTTGATGTTTCCATAAGATTTTCAGGCATCTAGTTGAGCAGTGCCTATGGAATGCCTACGTTCTATACAAAAAAAAAAGTCAGAGGCCTTTGAATCATTCAGACTTCATTTTGCAAGTTTCCGAATCCATAGTCAAGAACCACCAAACACCATCAGTGGCTATGAATAGACCTGGACGTCGTGCTTCCACCATTGTCAACCCAGAACGGCTGACCGGTCGTCACTTCACAGAATACATCCCACCAACCCCGAAAAAGGCGGCACCTACAAGGATGTGCGTGGTTTGCTGCTCAAAGACCGATGACAGAGGAAGGAAGATCAGAAAGGAAACCAGGTTCTACTTTCCTGACTGTGATGTTGGACTTTGTGCAGCACCCTGCTTCAAAATCTACCACACCCGGGATGTCTACTAAAAATGTAAATATTTTTTTTTTTCTAAAATCTACATTTAATTTATCTTCTTATTTATGAATAATATTGCACCCTCGTTTGGAAAATTTCATTTAGAATTTTTTGATAAATTACACTGTTGTGGTCTATTATTTCATAATTTTTTATAATTATGTATTATAATTGTGTATTATATTATAATTTATGATTATAATATAATAAATAAATATAATTATTATACCCGGGAGTTAATCCTAAGAATTTCAGGCCCACAATATAAACAAAAATTTCTATGCAAAAAAAATAGGATCACTTTTTGCATCAAAAAATTACAGAATTAGAACGCTAGGGGGGTTAAATATTTTTTACATTTTTTTTGAAACAAGGCTAGGGTTTAGTGAATGGCTGTTCAGGCACCTAGTGCTGTCACATCGAGAAGAGGAACGAGTCATTTGCCCTGTTAAAGCCCAAAGCCATGATTTGAACACTTGAGTCCGGACCGCGGTAAACCGCGATCGATGGCCGCGCGTACTTTCGCGCTTCCAGCGAGCGCGGATTTTATTGATGAATCAGGGGCATTGTCACCATCTAATAGAAAGGAGTATGAAGAAAGATCTTAATTGCAGGATTATCAGATTACATTATCAGGTTAGAAATTACAAGGGATTTTAGATATTGGGTTTACATTTCCTTTTAAAGGAACTTTAGGCAACTTCATGGTCCTGGACTTGCAGACATTTCACCATCTCTAAACTATTACATCCTTGTAGGATTACCTATGAAAATTTTAATTAGCTCTCCCATTTATATCCATTCTTTGTTTGAATTTGTAGGTCAGATGTCACCAGATGTCTAAAGTCTGGTTCCAACCTGTCCACTGCATAAACTTACATCCTATTTCTTCTAAATAGGAAAGCAATTGGCAGACCTCAAATCTTTTGACACAAGTTAAAGTGTAAAACTTAGAATAATAAAGCTAGTTTATTGGCCAAATTTAAATCTTTTACATGGAAAATGAAATGTTCTCTAAACTGAAAACAAATAGTTTGAATAGAGATTAAAAATACATTGAATGCACATTATTTTGATACACACTGTACAGATATACTCAAGTTGTATCAGCAGAATAATACTGGTAACAAACAGTTACAGAAGTGCTTCTATAAGTGAATCATATATAATTATGATGAGGACTGTTAATAAAGCTTCCTGCAGTTTCTTACATGAAATAACTTAGTACCTGTAGGTCTCACAACAGGAAGATATATTATTATCATTAGTGGTGTTAATGTAATGAGGTCATGTTTTACTATGTTGAAATATTAGTTCAAATAAACTTTGAAGATGTGTTTCATCTTTGGAAACAAGGCTTGGGTTTAGTGAATGGCTGTTCAGGCACCTAGTGCTGTCACATCGAGAAGAGGAACGAGTCATTTGCCCTGTTAAAGCCCAAAGCCATGATTTGAAGCTTAGAAAAGGCTTAAGGTTAAGAAGAAAAGCTAAGAATAAGAAGTTAGTTGGAGTTGCACTAGTAATGTGTACATGTCCACTTTAATGGGCTGCTTTTCTGAAAACCTTGTATTCTGATAATTGTATACTTCTATGCATGTAATGATGACATTACATGTATTATCTGCATGTGCAGACAAAGCTGTCCAACAATAGTGAAGGACAAAGTCTAAGACAGTTAAGGGTTGTTTAAGGGTACCATTGTAGGTGTGCTTGCCACTCTTAACTCTGTCAATATGGTTTGGTCATTTGATGGTTTGATTGGCATGAAAAGAAAGAAAAAGATATGAATTTAAAGAATTGAAAAATTATATATATATATATATATATATATATATATATTTACATTTACACATATATATACATTTAGCAAACTATAGCTGTCATCCATTGATCCTAAAAATGTGTTTTGTAACAAAAACATCTCGCTTTTTTAAGTGTATGTCAAGCCGAGATTTTTGTTCAGTTTTGTATAGAACAGGGAAAGGTTAAAACCTCTATCAAGTTTTTTTTTTTTTTGCTGTCTACACTCCACAAGGAACATTTTTTACTTTCTGTCTTAAAGTCACCACAGGAAACATGCAGGAAATCTTTCTCAAGTGAACAAAAGTTTTATGCCAAAGAATTGTTCTCTGAACAGGTGTTCCCGTTAGAGAATTTCTTTCTCACCCAATTATTTTATGATAAGTCAAAATCTTGGATTTCCCCTTATTTTCTGTGTTAGTGATAATGGCCAGCAGAATAAATGAAGGACACAGAATTTAAAAGTACTTAATAGATCAGGGGTAGGCAACCAACACTGATTGAAGATATATGATGATTGGTGTAAAACAGAACAGGTCTTGGTGTCAATCCCTACTTCAGACCAGAATGTCAAGGAGAAATTGAGTCTCTTCAGACCAGGCAATGCTTTTTGCAATTTTCTCATGTCCAATCATGTTAAGCCAGTGGAAATAGCAAACCTGTAGTGCATTTTCATAGCCTACAGAACTGGCACCTAATGCAGTCTCCTGCTGTTGAATATAATGTCAGTCTGGCCATTCTCTGCTGAGCACTGGCATCAACAAAACATTTCCCTGCCACTCACTGGATATCTTCCCTTTTTTGGACCATTCTCTATAAACCCTAGAGATGGTTGTGCCAGAAAACCCCAACACACCAGAAATTTTTGAAATAGGTAGACCAGCCCAACTGGCACCAACAACCGTGCCACGTTAAAAGTTACTGAAATCCCCTTTCTTCCATATCCTGTTCTTCCATATCCTGGCGCTCTGTTCGAACTTTAGCAAGTCCCCTTGACAATGCCTAAATGCGTTGAATTGCTGTGATTGAATTTACCAATTAGATATTTGCATTAACAAGCAAATATACAAGTAAACCTAATAAAATGCCTGTGAATGTATATCAGTAAATTGATCTCCCAACATTCACTGACATATGTGAGCATATATGTTTTTAATAAAAATATTTTTGCAATGAATAGATAATTGAATGTTTAAAAAATAATAATTTTTTCTTTCATTTTTTATTTAAAATGTCCCGTTTTTTGCCTCCCTTTGTTCTATCCTCTGTTGTAGAAGGAACACATATGCAGCAAATAAAGGGCAGAGATACCAGTAATGAGTTTAATTTCAGCTCAAAGACACAAATGTACCAGCAGACATCTAATGACCGAGTCACAATCTTCTTGTCACATGACTGTGATCACCAGGTAAGATTGTGATTCACAGGTTGTCAACCCCACTTCTAAAGAAACAAAATCAGGAGCAGTTTTCTTTCAGACTCTTTATTTTCCTCCCTCCTTTCCTTCTATAAATCAGCTCATTACAACGTCATCTGAACAGGGGGCATGGGAAGGAAAGGTTCTTCTGACTGAGCTCTGTAGAATATTTTTTTCAAGAAAAATGTCCAAAAACTATAAAAAGTAATTTTTTTTTTTTAGTTCTGAAAATAAAAGACTAGAATACATTTAGTATATTTTAGTATTTTTTTTCTTTTAATATAATGACATAAAAACTACCATGCTAAACAACCTAGTCTGATGGACCTACAACATTATAGGCAATATAATTTTCATCCAAAAAAGCCTATTGTGTCCTTAAACAAGGAACATTTTTGTTAAGCTCATGTAATAGTATGATATCCCTGTTCATCCACCCGTCCATTTATTTGAAGGATATGTAACAGAAAACTCCTGTGGGTCTAACAGAGTATGTTCATTCTCGCTCATTTTCATATTAATTGCCCTAACTTTTACAAATAGCAACTCTAATTGGATTTTGAATACTTTTTTTTGGTCTGAGCTAATTAAGTCCATAAGGTACTCTTAAAACTATTGGCTTTGACCTGCTGTCGTCTGCTTGTCTGCATACACACAGGCTAATTCATTCAGAATATGCCTTTTCTGGATAGAATATCTCTTAATGGGATATATTTTAGGATACAAATCCATTTCTTTTTTTCTGTTCTGTTCATCTTGAGGTTTCTTTTCTTTACAGTATGTTTTTCTGTGGTAGTTAGAAGGAAGTTATAAGAATTGAAAGTCTATATGGGCCACTGCAGTAAGTTGCATTTAAAAAAATGAATCAATTCCATTCTGGCATCTGCTTTTCATTTCCAGTTCTCATTATCCTCTTATTTTTAGCAATGTTTAAAGATGGGTAAATGTATTTGGACAAGGACAATATACAATTACACAATCCACACAGGCTATGTACCGGATATGGTAAAGATTAAAACAAGGCTTTGTTTGTTACAGATACACAGCAAACAGTTGTTAATAGAAAAATTACTTGTCAAATTTGGTGATGTAAATAATGATCTGAAGAATATTCATAGCATAAAAATCTGTAATATGCTATATTATGATAAGATACACAAGCTATACACAATCCTGAGTATATTGGATCGATAGTTATAAATAAATTATATAAATCATAAACAGGATTTATAGAGCGCCAACAAATTACGCAGCGCTGTACAATAAATAGGGGTTGCAAATGTCAGATAAATACAGACAGTGACACAGGAGGAGAGGACTCTGCCCCGAAGAGCTTACAATCTAGTAGGTGGGGGAATTTACACACAATAGGAGGGGAGATATGTAGTTGTGGGAAGTAGTGATGGTTTCAAAAGACAGAAGAAGATGGGTAGGCAAGTTTGAAAATATGGGTTTTGAGCGCTCTTTAAATGAGCAGAAAGTAGGAGCAAGCCGAATAGGACGGGGAAGACCATTCCAGAGAGTTAGGGCAGCTCTAGAGAAGACTTGGAGCCGTGAATGTGATGAGGTTATGAGTAAGGAAGTCATTAGTAGGTCATTGGAGGAGCGGAGAGAGCGGCTGGGGGAGTAATTTTTTTACCAGGTCAGAAAGGTAAGTGGCACAAGAACTGTGGAGGGATTTGAAGGCAAAGCACAGGAGCTTGAATTTGATTCTAATGAAATAATATATAATATAAAGTAAATTGAGTGTCCTCCACCTACTCCTTTTTCTCTACATATGCCACTGTTGTCTTGTCTTGTTGTCTCTCTCCTGAATTGTTTTGAATCACTGCAGGGTACCTCAAAACTTGTGATGGATAAAGACTGTTCTTTTCTTGAGTTACCAGCCAGCCTAATTGTGCCAAGGTCTGCATCATCTGGTCTCTGTGAATGACTAGCTGTTTGCTTAAATCAACTAGAAACAGTACATCATCTAGATGATGGAAGATCTGAACCCCCTGAGTACAGAATTAGGCTATAGGAGATAAGAAGACCCTTGATAATGCCTGCAGTACTGTGCATGGGTCAAAAGGCAGACAAAGGATCGATTATTGCTGATTGCCTAATACAAATTGGAGAGACTTTTATTGCATTGGCCAGGTTTAATAAAGCCATTGGTCTTGTTTTACCAGGAAGTATATTTTTTTCAGGGACGCCATTCTGAAGGGAAGCTTTTTAACAAATACATTTACTGGTGTTACCATTCCACTTGGTTCCCTTATTAGTAAGATTTAGGCGTAAATGCGCCTGGCACTAAAATAACAACAATAATTTTGTGATGTAGAGCTGCAAGCACTGCATTTTTTTTAATCAAGAAACCAGGAGAAGGTAGCCAAAATACAGAAAAAAACTGCCTCAAGGTTCACTGCCTAACCTAATGAGCCTAATGAGGAATAGAGTCTAACACAATTTAATAGATGGGTTAAGAAGAGCTGTCGGGGAGGAGGTTCAGGATATATGTGTATGTGTGTGAGAGAGAGAGGTGTGTACCACAAATAAACATTAGATTACGTGACAAAGGATTCTTATAATACAGGAAAAGTTATCACAAGGTGCACATTTTGAGTTGTGTATGTTGGCATTAGTTCTTTAGTTAAAAAAACAGCAGGGTTTTTTCAACACGTGGTAAGGAGAAAACCATAACATGTGACAAGGAACTTAAATGCAACATGTTTTTATTTCAATATATCCATCCTGGCTAAGGATAATGTGACCAGTGTGTAAATAGGCTGATATGAGGTGACTGTATGTTCCAAAATGTGTTGCCAATAAGGGCCTCCCCTACCTGAAGTCATAAATCTACTGTGCCCAATTGTTAATCCAGTCCTGCCGTTCCATGAAAAAAGAAAGATAGACCACATGTATGCAACCACAATAAACATTCTCCGTTATAAAAATTGACAGACAAAAAAAAAATCTAGTCTGCACATGAACAAATGTCAGATGATTTCTTGTCATATCATTTGTTTTCTTAGAGAAACCGAAACATATTTTAAACAAATGTACAAAATGTATATATGCTGTGACAACTAACATAACCAAAAATAGAATTGTGTCTGTTGTTAAAAAAACTGCAGTTCATTTATTGGTTCTTTAACCAGCCATAACAAAATCCACTTGAGACAAAACATGATTTTTATTCTACGTTTTGTGTGTAGAAACATAAACCATCTTTTTAGGCTGGGATCCAGAAATTGTAGGGGTTTAAACTTTCACATCTTTTACCCCTATGAGTGATTCAATTTTTACATTTTAGCTACAGGCCTATTGATTCAGAAAGAACTTTACCTATTTTTTAACATAATCCACTATATAGCTGGGAAAACAAGGATTTCTTTTGGCTGTGCTATCTTAAAAAATAGTTTTTACATTTAGTATGTATAAAAAAACTTTGTTAAAAAAATGTATCTCTCTTTTTTAACTTGAAGCTCAAATAGATCCATAAATACAAATACATAGTAATATAAATATACTGTACCTGATACAGCAGTAATGCATTCAAAATATGACTGTACAGCCCCATAGGCACAAGAGTCCAATAAAAAGTGATATAGTACGAAGGCAGGACACTGCATTTTTTGCTGAGAGAGGGTACTCTAAAGACATAAAAAGATGTAGGTTTTCATTTATGCTTCAGTATTAGGAAAGTCCTGCAAGTATGTGTGTTACACGTGTGTTAAAAGTTTTTTCATTTGTTTTGTTTCAATTATATATTTAGACTCGGAGTGCTATGTTGGAAATAGGACTACCTAGTCTTTATGCACAGTAAATACAAGTTAACCCTACATATGCTTTAAAAGCCTACTTTTCCCTCTATCTGTCATTTTGTGAATACTTACAAATTTCTTAGGCTTGGTAAAGAAGCTAATTTTATTACACTACTTATCTCTAACAAGCCCATCCTGGTATCACCCTTTTTGTCTCATATATATATATTTATATATACTGAAAGGTTTCCCTAAAATTACCATACTTAAAGCAGAAAACCTCTGTATGAGAAATCTCTATGAACAGAGGTAATTAGTATGCTCACAGATATATATAAGATGTATACAGAATATGTATATAAAACATGTCAACTTATACTAGTGTTTTATGATAGAGTCCCCCATTACCCAAATTATGATCATTTTGGACTATAGTAAATGACTCTAGAATAAATGTTAGCAGGGCCAATTAATGGTGAATAACCTATGCATTTAAGGCTCATTCAGAGACTGTTACAAGGACTAGTACATAGGAAAAGATGTTATAAAAGTGGAAATGCAGATTCCTTCTTTTAAATTAACAAAAAATGTCTTTCTTACATTTTTACAGTGTAGTTCAAATATCATTGTTGTAATAGAAAGCTTGGAGAACAGTCAAAAAACTTGTTCAATGTGAAAGTTTTTTATGGAACTTTGTAACAGTTCCAGATTAGATAAAAATATATCTTGATTTTAATGGAAAAAGATGTCAAGTGCTAAGAACCCGACGCATGCATGCATAATGGAATTAATCAACATATGGATCTTACACCTTCTTGGATACATAAAAATCATGAACTAAAAATACTAAAAATAAACATTAGGTTTGTTAAATGCATGGACTGGAGCTCAGTGTACCACACCATGTGACAATCATTGTGAGTCCAAAGAATATTTTAATGGAATGACTGCCAGAATTAGGCTCTAAGGAGAACTCCTAATAACAGTGAAGCCCATTGAATATTAAACATAACATTCCATTTTGCCACTTTATGGTTTTTATTAGTAAGACATAGCTATAAATATCAAAAGAAATATCAGAATTCAAGTTGTAGTTTTCTTAAGTTATTAGTGTCTGGTGGATTTCCCTACGAGTATGGCATTTGCTCAAGTGTTGCTTTATCATGCCGAGTGAAATTTCACTTACACCAAAACAATGTCAACCTAACTGAGGAGAGATTTCTCTTCTTGTTAAACTGTATAAAAACTTTCAAAGATTTGCTTTGTTCCACATATAATGCTGGATGATTTATTCTAATAGACATCTGATGAAAAGAAAATGGACTTCATATGCAAAATAAGATGAAGTATCCATTTTTTCAGTAAAGATAAACATAGTGAATTAATAGAGAACTATGTATTCAGTGGAAACAGTTATTATCAGTCTCTTATAGAACAACTTTGGAACATAGCCAACAATATAATTGCTTTTTTTTCCTGATCCTTTGTACACATTACCTATAATCATAATACAGAATCTGTGGTGTACAAAAAGAACACAAGGGAGTAACAGATTAAGCACTTCTACTGGGCCAGGCTTTTAACTGAACAATTCTCTTTTGTTGTTTAATGATGGTGTGAATTAGGCCTTCGTTAGGGCAGACTTGGTGGCTGCTGACAAGCACATGGACCTTGAGGATTCTTCACCAGGAAATTATGCTAAATGTCAGATTCACTTCTTTATAAATAGCCCATGAATGTTACAGACAACCACATTTTTAAAACCATTACTGGAGAGACAGACTACACCAAGAAAGTCTTTTGGTTTATTTTCTGACTTTTTCTTTACTATTTCTTCATGTAACCTCTTTAAGAATCTCCCTCTTTGATCGGCTCAGACCAAAGGACATAATGGAACTTAATTCTGAAGGTAAATCAAATAAGGAAAGCTTTACACAGAGCAATATCATTTATGTATCTTGCATATTTGATAAATCATTATTAATTATGCAAGATATATAATTACATGGGTGGCAAAGAATATCAATATCAAGGCAAACCCAAACCTGAAATATTGATTTTCAGTTCACCTCTTTTCCAAAACCATGTTGTGGTTTTACATTTAAGGCAGTTAGAATATTGTTAACATTTTATTATAAACAGCTGCTAGTATTACAACTTCATGATGTCTGACTTACATTTCGAATCTCAAACAAATTGTTTAATAGTTGCATCTTTGTTTAATACATGTGGAATAAGCATACTTAAACAAATTTTATTTTTTTGAAACAAGAAAATCAACTACACATAGTGTAAAATTCTAGCATTCTTCCTCTGAATGCCTGTGGGACATTCTTTTTTGGTATGAAAACTTTAACTGATTGCTTACAATATTAACAACCACTTGTTAGGGACTCCTGCTCAATTGCTTGCCAACACAAATATATATTCAACCAATCACATGAGAGTGACTCAATGCATAAAGCCATGCAGACTTTGCCAAGACAGCTTGCTGTTCAAAGCAAGTATCAGAATAGTAAAAAAAAGTTATCATGAATGTGGCATGATTTTTGGTGCCAGGAAGGCTGTTCTGAGTATTTCAGAAACTGATGATCTACTGTAAATTGTATTCATTATCTCTGTAGTTTACTGAAGATGGTATTATAAAAGCGGAAAAGAGAATGGCCACCGTAACTCAAATAACCACTCATGCATAGAAACAAAGATGTCCCCAGATGCAATCAGAAGCTGGATCTCCTTACAATGTCAGCTTATGTTTGTTACATCTTGTGGGAATACTGATGTGATGAAATGACTGTCGATAGTGTGATCCTTTGTTTCAGTCCAGGGTTTGGAGTTTCATGGCTGCTCTTCACCGTGATTAAGGGCCTTCTTTGAATTTGCTTTTACTCCAATATATATAGCACTTTAGGATGATCAACACTCCCTTTCTTTTTCCCTGAAGAAGCAGAATTCACCTGCGAAACACGGTGGGTACATCTGTATCGGTCCTATAATTCTTGCTATTTTGTCAAACACCTTAAAGTGTAATTATGTTGTCTGTATTTGATAACAGTGTATGGATCTTTTTAATGTGAATCTCCAAAAATGTGTGTATTTTATCTTATAAGCCACCTAAAATCCCATTTTTTTTTAAGACCTACCTCTGGTTTGCCTTTGTTGTATCCTTCATTTATCAGATAACCACTCTTTATAACCGAGGTATGCAGAGACCATCCCCGAATGCACAACATGTCAGTCCTTGAAGCAAATGGGCTATAGCAGCAGGAAACCCCAGCAAGTGCCACTCTTGTTATCTAAGAACAGGCAGACAAGGTTTTTGGCATCATGAATCAATGCCATGAAGAATTATGTCAATTCTGAGGGCAAAAGGGGGTCCAGTTCAACTAGCAATTGAGTGTATATGTATGTATATCTTTGTTATATCATATACAACAAAAACGCTATGTAATGTGATCAATAATTGCTGTAACCTGGAGTCTGATTAAAATACCATGCATACATGCAACAAAATTTCAGGTTAGATAAAAATGCATCACAGTGTCATTAATCGCCAGCAAATCTTAGGAGACAAATCTTAAAAGTTCAACCAAACTCCATAAAATGAGAGAAAATAAACACTATTTTTGGCCCTGAAACAGGTTTCCCCACCGGATACATTTTCCTCACCTATTGCTCTGACGACTCAATACGGTTGGGTTTCCCCTAACTGGTTGTCTAAGTAACAATGCTCACCAGAAAAAATAAAGGAGTTCTATCTCCCAAGCAGAAACACAGACAGAAAAAAGGGTCTATGGCTACGTCCACACGTCAGGTGATTCTCCTCCAATTATAGCCTCAGGGCTAGTAACGGACGATAATCTGACGTGTGTACAGTGCTCGTCCTACATTTTTCATGGATCTGGCAGGTTCCATGAACAATCAGAATACAAAAGAAAGGGAGAGAGTGCAGAGGGGTGGCGCTCACTTGTTCTCCTCCCTCCCCTCTCCATAGAGCAGTAGGGCGCTGTATGTACAGACCTCGATTATGCATCATTCAGTCTTTGGTAGTTGGAAAGGATCATGAAAGATCCTTCCCAAAGAACAAAAATCGAATGTGTGTACATAGTCTAACCCTTCCCTTCTTCATCCAAAACTAATAAAAATGTTTATTTTAAGTATACTTTATTTTGTTGACCCCATACACATGATTTACAGTAAATAAGCATGTATGGTTATGTGAGAATGGTAAGAAAAAATGCATTGAGTGGCTCATTAATAAGCATCAGACTGCTTTCATAAGCCTCCAGCCAGAGTTGTACTGATGATTTATGTTTAATTAATTTGTTGAGAAAATCACTTGGAAAAAACACTATTTCAGTAAGTTTTATGAATATAATCCAATGAACTGAACTGCTCTTTGTTAAGTAAGCATTCACATCTCAAGATTCCTTGCAATCCAGAGAACTGCCTACTCCATTTTACTTCACAAAATAAATCATTCCAAACTTTAATGTAAGTAATTGCGACTGTGAAATAATCATTCAACATTTTAAAACATATAATCCCTTTTCATGTTGGTCTGTACTGTAAGATTGATTAATTTTCCTATTTTAGTGATTGATTTAGCTTTGGAAAATGTGTAAAGTATATGTAAGCCTATTCACCAAAACCTCAAGTAAACTTTAACATGCTAATGTAGTTTTAAAAAAAAACTTTAATCTCTTTAAATCAGCAAATTGCCTTAAAATAATGCTTGGTGATCTGCCATACATGTTAAGTACTTGCAGGTATTTTTTTTACAACAAAGCTATGTCTCCTAATTGTGCTGTGTTGTCACCCTGTCACACAGCCTAGAGTGCATGCATATAGTAAGGAGGAGACTACATGGGACCAGCAGCATTGAGAACTTTCCAGGTTTTGTGGATCACCCAGGTTCACTGATGAAAGTGTATCCTCTCATGCCTTGGAGAGCTTTAATAAATCAGGCCCAGTGAGGCAAAAAGGTCATCAAAGTAACACAATGCCCCTGATTCATCAATAAAATCGGCGCTCGCTGGAAGTGCGAAAGTACGCTCGGCCAGCGATCGCGGTTTACCGCGGTCCGGACTCGAGTGTGCGCGTACACTCGCCTCCTCACTGCCAGCCGGATTCCTGCCTTCACAATAATAAGCAATAGGGAGCGCGTAAAGCTGCCGGATATGCGCGGCTCCGGCCGCGAGCTTTTTCAGTTGCTGAATAGCGCGATGGCGTACGATTTTGGATCGCGAATACGAATGCGCGAGCGATAATCCGATTCTGCTTGATGAATCAGGGGCAATGTCCAAATCTAAGTTTTTTTTAAATAATATATATTATAATTCATTATGAGAATTTAATCAGGTACATAGAATTACATTTGGTATCTATTAGCAGATACATCAAAAATGTATTTTATCGATACTTAAAAGTCCTCACATGAAGGCTTCAAATTTTTTTTTTTAGACTTTTCGTAACATAGTGGTCCAGCCAATAACACACTTTGAACCTGGCTTTACTGAAGTTTTTTAAGACTTGAGAATATAGATCATCATAGGAGAACCATGGTGATCTAGCAGACCTGGAATGAATTTTTTGCAAAACAGTTTTTAGGAAACCTGTTCTAGTTTAGTTTGTTGGATCACCTTGGTTCACCCATAATGTTTTATGTTCTTAAGTCTTGAAGAACCGTAGTAACTTAGGCTCTTTTTGTCTGAGAGTGGTTTACTGCATCTAAGAAGCAGGGTTACCACCCTTGGACAGCAGCATGGTCAATCTGTGCAAAGGGTTGGAGGGTTCAGCCATCTTCTTCCTTCTTCTGGGTACATCACTCAATCTTGAAAAAAAAGGGTGTTGCATTAAAAAAATAATATTAATATTATTGTCTACCCTTTTATGTAAAGTAAATCCTTTGAGTTCAGGTCTGCTTTAAGGTGGAAATTACATTTATGACTAACAAATAAACATAAACAAAGTCTAACAAATTAAGCAGTTTTTTCTATTTTTAAGGATAGAGAATTTATTATATGAACTATTTTGCCACTTGCTTCTAAAAAGTTAAAAAGTAACAGACTGCATACAGAATCAACAAGTACCAAACTTTTGTTACGGGGAGGACTCCGAAAAAAACATAAGCTGTACTTAAACAGTGACAGACTGCATCTTATATGGCATTATTAATTTGCCTATAGTTCCACTTTAATTATTAATGTTTTATCTAATGAATGATTCTTTCATATCTTCTTTTTGCAGTGCAGGCATAGTTCATGAGACATTTTGCAAGATGTGTGCAATTAAGTTAAGTTTCCCCTACACTGCTTGGCGCCATAGTGCTTGCAGTTTTGTATATATTTTCTGGAATTACTTTGAACAAAAGTTACAGGAAAATAATACAAAACATGCTTTATTTTCTCTACTGATTACCATACTTTCGATTTGTATCATCAACATCTAAATAAAAGCATACAGCTAAGAATTTTAAAATCAGAAACCATCATTATACAACACATTACCTTTTATCATCGACTGTCCTTTACTATATACAAAAATGGGTACAAAAGAGAACAGAATGTGTTCCAGGAATGCTGAATAATAACTTTTCAATGGCAAACAAAACATATATTGCTAATTAAGAATTTCTAAATAAAATTGTAAATCAGTTCTGTAACAGCTTGCAGTCTGTGGCCAGATGGAGATTTTTTATACTTTACATTTAATTTTCTAAAATTGGAACAGTTGTTTGCAAGGATAAAATGCTGATTATTTTGACAAATGTCTTTTAGTTTATTGTATATCAGCCTCCTAAACTTCTCAGGCTTTAAGGAGAATTTTCCATTTTTGGTTAAAGAAAGACATACTTTGTTGTTTAAATGCATTATTTATGGTTTTCTATTATTCCCTTTCTATTATCTTCCCGAGATCGGGTGGCAACGATGCTGCACTGTTCCTGAATTCAGAGCAATATGGCCATTGTCATGCAGAATGTATGTGCTTGCAATACACACATCCTGCTTGCGGGAAGGTTGGCTATCAGCAATATTCCAGATGCTTGAAGCATTTTTTGTTTTACTTTTTGAGGCTTTTTTATTACATAGTAATGGGACATAGGACTTGTTTAGATTGTCACAGGGAACCTTTAAAAAGCTGTTGTCCAAAACAGGATTCAGGACTGGTATGGAGTTATCTGAGGTTTCTTAAATGTATTCTCACGACAAATTGGACCTGATATATTAAAGTTCTTCACCACTGGAGAAGACAGACAATTCAGGAAGGACCTGAATGATCCAGAAAACCTAAAATGGATCTGGTCCAGGATTAAAAATATTTGCCAATTAAGATCAAATGATACTTATAAAATTAATTTGAGTTGGCTAGATCTCCTAGGTTTTACCTTTATAGTCTATCTTCTCCAGTCTTGGGGAGTTTAATAAATCAAGCCTATCATTTGTTAGGAATGTACTTCAGAGGGTTGGTTTACTAAAGGAGTTTTGGCTGTATGCATAGAAAAGCAAATTATCTTTCTTAGCTTAGTGAATACGGGTAGCATTTGACAATGTGAAGAATACAGAATTTTGTGCAAGGTGAAATTAAATTAAAAAACAGTATTTTGCTTGCATACAATTGAATGCTTGAAGTTAGCAGAGCTTCACTACATCATTTTTAGCCTAAACTCCTTTAGTACATCAAAAATTTGATTTTTTTAATTCATGTATTAAATAACAATATATATTTGTCACTACTGCACTTTGCTCTTTTTTTCCATTGTATTTGATTTGTGGGAAAAACAGATCAACCAAGATTTAATTTTGAGTTAAGTGTTCCTTCAATAACAAAATACTTGACCATCCATGCCAATGGCAGCTTTGATAATAGTAAGGTTAGGTTGGGATCAAAAGATGTTCTTCATTTTAGTACAGATTGATTGTTTTGGGAAGACATATCAGATCACTCAATTCATGTGGCCAAACTTTCAAAGTAAAAAAAAATGTATCCAAATTATATGCATAACTCCAAGCTATGTAATTTAAGATGTTCAAGCTAAAAAGTTAAACAAACATACATAAAAATGAATCATGGAAAAGTCAGGAGACTATGAAATATGTTAGAAATACGAATTTTAAATAATTGTAACCAGAGAGACATAAATAATTTCCAAAGTGTTTAGACATCCTTCACAACTCAAATCATTTGATGTTGAACTATAGTTGAAGGGTCTCTAAATAAACAGGTCTTTGTGTTCTTGATATTGAGAAATTGGATATGTTAAAAAGTAACAATTAGACTATATCACATTTCTTTGGCTCCACTATTAAAGAACAGTCACACATCTGAAACGGTACAATGTTCTGTCAACATCCCTATATTTATGGTTGAATTATTTTTCTCTCCATGTGTAAGATCATTAGGATTTTAAAAACCATATGTTGATGGATGTTTTGTAACAAGTAAAGGTTTTTTAGGGATATATAATATGCAATTTGGTACACTGTTGTAGCTTCTTTAAAAGGCATAATAAAAAAAATAGTTTTGGACAATTTACAAATGTGTCAATCAAATAATATTGAAAATGATTGCCAAATTATTGGAGAACAGCCTATTTATTGCTTGACAAATAGACCTTTTTGTGTATATGTTAATATACCATTGGGCCTGATTTATTAAATCTTTCCAAGGCTGGGGAGGATACACTTTCATCAACAAAGCCAGATGATCAAGCAAACCTGGAATAGATCTGGTCCAGGATTCAAAATATTTGCTAGCAAATAACCTTGATGAAATCTATTGCAGGTTTGCTGGATCACCCAGGTTCACTGATGAAAGTATATATTCTCCAGTCTTGGAGAGCTTTAATAAATCAGGCTCATTGTGTATATTTTTCTTAGAGCAATCATACTTTGAATTTTGTCTAAGAATTGTTTTGTAATTGATTTGTGCATAAAAATCGGTCACTTTTATTACTTTATACTGCCTAAAAATAGGGAGAATTATTTGATGTCACCAATACAATAATTTAAAATATTATGTAGCTAACAATTTTCTCTGGGAAATGAGGTGCATTAGTCAAATTACTCATTAGCAACACTAAATACAAAATTATGTTTCAATTTGCCAAAGGCAGAGAACCAAGAAATGCAAGTCAGTTACCCAAATTCACAAAGTAAATAAAGAAATGTGATAAATTATACATTGCATTTTGGAAAACAGAGATAAACAATACTGATAAAAATTATTTTAATAACACATGGTATGTTTTCTTTTTTTGAAGTAGCATTGAATGTATGGGAGTCCTTATATGTTTAAAAACAAGAGTGATACCCAGAGTGATGATTTACTAGTTGATGATGCCCTGTCTCCTCTAAGAAGAATATTGGCCTTGATTAACGGTCACTTTCTGTTGGCTAAAGAATAAAATTATTTTCCTAATATGCAGTTGTACTTAATCCACAATTGTTTGCTCATTACATTCAGTAAGTTGTGACAATGGTGAGGAAATGTGAAAAACAGTTTTAAAGTGTATACCTTCTATATCCCACTCCTGTTCTGCAATATTATTGTGTGACATAAGAGTGAGATAAAAATAACTTTTATAATTTCCTTGTTCACTTTGATTGAAAAAAGTGATGTCTTTCTTGTAAGGTACAAGGTAAAATTCTGTCCTAAAATTAAGGACAAAACAGTGTAGGGAACAGAAATGCTATGCAACCTTCAGTACTCCGAAACAACATCACAGATTTTAGGTTACTCTTATCAGATATTTGAAAATTGGATTCCAAGTGAATCACTCTGAACCATATAGAATAAACCAAAAAGAACTTTAGATTTAGTTCAATTGTTACACCTAACCAAGCCTTCAATTAAAAAAATGGGTTTCCTCGGTGGTGCATGGCTGCCCATATATCTGCGTTTTGGTCCAGAGTGCTGCTGATGTCCCCAAATCAGGCTTGTAAAGGTGTACCAATGAGTTGCTTGCAATCAAGGAACACATCTCCACTGCCAATCCCCCCTGCTGTTGCAACCTTAAATGCCCTAGGGACCTCCTGTGACCCCCCAGTGTATCATGTGATCCCTGGTGCCTCCTGAGACCTGTGACCCTGAGTGTCTCCAGTGAGCCTCAGCTCCACCTGTAATTTTCTTGTCCCAGAGTATCTCCTATAATTCCAAGTGCCTCCTGTAAACTCTGTGACTCTTGAGTTTTTCCTTCTTGCTTTTTTCTGCCTGCTCTGAAGGCTGCAATCTGTAAGTCTGAGGGCTACAAAATGTAAGTCTAGGGGGCTACAACCTGTAAGTCTGAGGGTTGCAACCTGGAGATCTTCTGCAACAAAACTCATCACTCCTTGTGTGGTTGTCTGGTGAACAGATGCAACTTCGCTGCAGACTCTTTGTTTTGGTCACATCATCCTTGGGCTAAGTACTGTGGACCTGCAGCCTGGTCAATGACACTTTCTATGGATTCAGATGTATGGAACAACCTTG
Source organism: Pyxicephalus adspersus (assembly GCF_032062135.1). NCBI lineage: Eukaryota > Metazoa > Chordata > Amphibia > Anura > Pyxicephalidae > Pyxicephalus > Pyxicephalus adspersus. The sequence continues at coordinate 81,273,266 of NC_092859.1, read as the reverse complement.
TCATTTCTATTTTTCATTAACCAGAATTCACTAAGTCGGCATTATAAACCTTTATGAGCCCTGTCACACTTACCTGTTCCTCACTAAAACACAGGTCACAGACCTGTTGCTCACAGACTCCATTCTGTGTTCGTGCAACAAGTCTTACTAGTGCCAAGCTCCCTAGTTCTGTGAACAAGTTTCTGTACACCGGCTGCCTAATCCAGTGTTTCCTGTTTCCAGCTCCTGTGTTAACCCCTCGTTGTCCAGTTTGTTGGTTCCCAGCCAACTTCCCAATGCTGTTCCCGTCTGCCTGTGGATATCCCTGCATCACCTGTACCTCCTGCTGTTTCCAGTATCTCTTGTGTTCCCTGTGCCCGCAGTGGCCCCTGTGTCATTGCTGTCTGTCTCCTGGATCCCTGGCTATTGACCCCTGGCGTGTGACCTGACCTCCCTTGCTTGCTGCCTGTCTTGACTCTGGCTTTCCTTGACTATCCTTCTGCTTAGTGATTTGGTACCGTGCTTGCCCCACCTTGGTGTGCCCAAGGACCACAACCTGGCCTTAACCAGCAGTGCAACATCCTCACCATCAGAGGCTTTGGAGAAACCCTGGTTGCTGCTTAGACTCTGTGCCTTGGCCCTTCTCAGGACTCACACCACCTCCATACGCCCCCTAGAGGTCCTGTGGGTGACAAGCACTACTAAATCATTAGCTTGAGATAAACCTTCCGTTATAAGAGAAAATGCTAAAAGCTGACAATTGGCATTCCCGAGGGCACAGTGGATATCAGGTCTCACTGTAAACACAAAAAAGGCAACCAGAGGAATTTAAGGATTGTTAGAATTCATAAATAATGATCAATCTGTTGAGTCATCTAATAATCTGTCACTTTATCACAACCCTTACAATGTATGTGAATTGCCACTGATCAGTGCTTTTAAAAGTGGTGATCATGTCTAAAAGTAAGTAACTAAAACTAACCATCAGTTACATGAAGCAATTAAATAGAGCTTCTGATCTGATCAAATCTGATGATTTGAAAAATGTCAACCAGAAAAAAAGAAAAAAGAAAAAGAGACAAAAAAGAAGCTGGGAGCTGTTATCTAAATGCTACCAAAAATGATATAATAAAAAGCAGTAAATCTGACATTCACTGAAATGTTACCTGGTGGAGAATCTTCCAGGTCCATGTGTTTTCAATAGCAGTGATTATTTCTCCACCAGGGAATGCATCAATAAAGGTCAGACTCACTGATTTATAAATAGGTTTTATAATGTTTAGGAACTCATTAATGCCTTATTTTTTGCCCTATTTTTATAAAAAGCAACAGCAGTAAAATGTAACCATGTGCATTAATCCTATAAGGTATGAAGGTATTAGCTCTTTGCCTGCACTGATATAAAGTTCAGATTGGTCTACTGGAATAGCTAAAATTGTCACATAAAGTTCGGTTTCTTTTCATGTAATCCTGAAAATACCTTTGTTATATATGATAGTTTTTATAACCTGTTAACAGCACTAAGTTTGGCAGGAGAATGGGCATCATTTGAAAGGGTTTTATACCTGGCTTTCCTACAAATAGGAAGATTTATATTATTACTAACCTGTAAAATAGGGGATCTATAAACACTACCATTTTTGTACAACTAATATAGCATGTATTGTTGAAAATGTAGAGTATACTGTACCTTATGTTGACGAAAATCTAACTTATGGCAAAACATTCTTTTCTGAGACCTTGCCTTTACTAAGATTTAGTATACAAACAGCATGACTGCACATCTTCACACAATAGGCCTGATTTATTCATGCTCTCCAAGACTGGAGAAGATAGAGTATTATGGGTGAACCTCGTGATACAGAAAACCTAGAATGGAAAATAATCTAAATCCTGGACCAGATTTATTCCAGGTTTACTGTATCACCCAGGGCACCCATAATAGTATTTGTTCCCCAGTCTTGGATTGTGGTTAAACCCACAATATTGTGGTTGTTTGTCCAAATTCAACATTTTTTTAAAAAAAATCTATGGTAAAACCCTAAACAGGACCCTGTACATCATGCTGCATCCCACATCCTCAACAATGCCAGGTAAAACCAATGCAAATACATGAAGAACTAATAAAGGGACAGTCATGCCACCAAAGAGGTAAATGATTGCGAGTGTGGTTATAGTATATTTATGTGTGCATTGGGGTACTGCTGTGTTCTACTGATGGGGCTACTGATGTGATGAATCATAAGGAATGTTGTGCACTGGGCTGTTTATAATTCTGTTTTTGGATTTTCCTGAATATTACAAACAGCTGACTCTGCACTTGGTAACTTACTTATGGTACACTGGACCCCTGAATTCAGTACATTACATACACTTGACCCTTGCACTCAGTATGTTATATACACCTGGCCATTGCACTTTGTATCCACCCAGCACCTTATCCCTGCACACTGTACATATACCTGACTCCTGCACTCCTCCTTCATGTTATGCTGGTCAAAGGGCCTAGCAGGCATCAGGATTTACTATCTGCCTTTAGGCTACTTCCACCATAACTGCAATTTGGACAAACCCACCATACACTTTGGTACAGCAGGCATTCTGCATTATTACAATTCTCACGATACCCCTGATATTTTACAATCCTACCAATAACTCTGGAAGGATGTATCTTAATGATTTGCAGACGGGCCCGCTAATGTTTACTCACACCCCTGCCATACTTAGGCTAAACAAGAATGTAAGCTTCTGGTTGGGTGACCACATTTTTATGGTTCAGCATAAATTTCTCCAAATTTGTCTTGACTAAGATTTGATGTGTGTGAAATATGGATTTTATCAATAACAAATCAGCATCTAAAAAAACAATAATCTTAAATTTCCCCCATGAACACATTTTCTCAATAAAAATACTCCTAAAGAAAAAATAACTGGAAAAAAATAAGGTCTGCCCATAATGGTACAAGTGTTTTGGATTTTTATTGTTTTTTTTCAAGTAAGCATGTGGCCCAGGAGTATGCAAATATGTGTACAACTAACCAACAGTGAAGAAATGTTTTATGAGCATTTGAAATGCGTGCTTATTTCAGAATTATTGTTGTACACCTGTTTGCTATTTTACACAGATTCCTTGCCAGTAATACATTTAGACTTTTACATATAAAATATAACAGATATTACAATGCCCCTAAAATCAGACTGCTTGTCAGGCTTATTTTCACCTTGTGCTTGGAAACTAATGTTCCAGAAATGTAGAATGCAGAAAGTGTAGCTACATTACTCTTCATAAAAGTAAGATGTGTCATGAGAATGCTGTGCATTTCATTCAGATGTTCTCATAAATAGTAAAGTGGGCTAGAGTATATCTTTATGTTTTTAGAAATAGATGTGAGAATTGCTGCCATATCAAGGTTATTTCTGTGGTACAAAATGTCAAGATGTCTTTTTAATGGTTTATTAATGGAATAATGCAATGTAAAAGATGCATTATATCTCCCAAGTACCTTACATTGGTATAAAAATCATTTTTAATGTGTTGTGCAATGTCAAGTCCAATTCAACAGCTGCTAACAAAACATACAAGGTATTCTTCAAAGGGTACAGGTTCTCATTACTAAATGTGAATTGGGAGTATTGCATGCTCAGAAAATTGTGTTAAGTATCACAAAAAAGTACCCTGTTGTCACAAGATAGTTAGGTACTCATATATAGCCCTTACCTGTTCAGGCAGCAAACTGTTCTGAATGCACAATTTATTTTTGTCAATTTCTTTTATTTTTGTGTATTTACTTTTGCATTGGGTGTTTTCCTACTTAATCACTTTCTACTAGCTATGATGAAAGGCAGCAAACCAAGCAGGGATTTGCAGGTTTTACTATACAGGCTGTTTTAAGATTCTGTACATGATTTCATTCCTATCTATATTTCGTGTTTGGTTGTATGGCCATTAGCATCATAGCATCATCATAGCACCATCCTTTAGGGGGAACAGGGAATCATTCAAGCTGACTTTGAATATATTTCCTCCTACAGTTTATTGCGTCACTGACTTTGAACATATACTGTATATCTATCACCATACAGTTCTACAGAATAGTTTTTACAGAATATATATATATATATATATATATATATATATATATATATATTAACTATAGACATATTGGCAATGGTGTTTTTCTAAAGATTTACACAAGTAAAAATGTATAAAGGAACAAGTAGAGGCCTGCCATTTTTTAAACTTTTAGCTCACTATGCCCTGTTTATAAACCTTTTGCAAACCCAGGTCTTTGCTGATGTGCAGCCAGGTGAGCGTCCCTCTACCATCAGAACCATGCCCAGGCAGGAGAAAAAACAAAGTGAGTGCAACTTTAACAGAAGACCCAGTTACTGTGTAGAGTACCTTACCAATCAATACCAGAGTACTTCGATTCTGAAGGGGTGCACCCTTATCATCAGGCCTTGGATCCCTCCAGGTGTTCACCTGTGCTACCAAAGCTGCCTTGCACTTCACTAAGAGGGAACCCTTACAATACCCTTCAGGTATTAGGAAACCCCTGATAATAATATTACATCCACAGCTCACAATACACGGGTATGGTAGTGTGGTAGTGTGGTGGTCAGTAGGAAGAATGTCTCCTACATTGCTGGCCATTGGGAAGAATGTCACCCTTTCAGATAGCCAAAAAGATTATTGGTGTCACCTGAAATGACCTGAGAGGCACAAAATGCTCATTGTTCAAGGAACCCCTAGCAACCTCAAGAGGTCAGAATCCAAGCAGAGAAACGCTGATCCGTTCTGTATGTAGTCACTTGTTACCATGAATAAGTCACAGATACATTGCTGTGAATAGTTTTGACATTCACTTAGTGAACTGCAATAGCTACTTCATCTTTGGTTATTCGGCTGATTACCTATCCTCTTACAATTCAGTACCATGTTGAAAGCCACTGTTTTTTAATGACTGAAGGCTATTCAAACTATATAAGTTCAGGACTATTCTTCTCAATTTATATATTTATGGATAAAGCATATTTTATGTTATAAGTCCGCTAACAGCCCTAATTTATTTAAGATATTTATAAACTAAATGTATGTTATGTTAAAAGTCTGTTATGTCCTTTCACTTGTTGTTTATATATAATTGTGTCCTTGGGTCTTTATTTTGGTTTATCCAAGCAATGCATTTTAGAGTATGTTTCCAATCTGATGTGTTTTGTTAAGGGTACACAAAAACTGAACCGTTCCAAAATCCACAGGATATAAAGAACATGGGTAAGTGCCAGCTAGCACATTATATGCTGTATGCAATTTTCACATCTGCAAGAAATCACTACTCTCATAATATGAAGAAAGTACCTTAGGCTATTGCAGACAATTAGACTGTTTAATTAGCCTGCATGTTCATGAAATAGATAAGTTTTGATTCTCATCAATGTATATATATAATCTTCGCTCATCAAATTTATGAAAGCTAAATCAAAAGTAATGAAAGCATGTTTGTCCATAAGAATAAGGCAAAATGCAGACCATATGCTACCTATGTGTCATTTTTGCCATGGTGTTTACAGTGTTGATTGTAGATAAAGCAGTCTACCTTTCAGCATAAAACAAGCCCCACTGCATTTGAAAACAAACTGGAAGAAAAAAGCTATATCATGTCAGCAAAAGTAATTTAAAATACATCCCAACTATCCAAGGTGATAAAAGGGATACCTTATAGCACAATTTATGTAGGCAAATGTTGCACCCCTGCCACAGCCCTAATAATAGAGAACAGAAACAACAAAACCACTAAGAAATTTTGCTTAAACCCACAAATGCCCTTTCACCACTATTTTTCTTTTGTAATGACTCAAAATATCAAATACAGCTATTTAGAGACTGGATACAAGATTTAGTGCAGTATAATACTTCTGATAAATAAATAGTACATTGTTTTATATACTAAAGGTCTATGCAACAGACAAAATAGGGACAACCATGGTTTAAAAGTGTATTAATCCTTTCAAATCCTTTTGAAGAATGGATTTGGAATCTGGAATAGTAGATGTATTATCACACAGAATACAGCCGTACAACCCAAAACATGTTGTTAACTGAGCACAAAATAGCTTCCTTCAGTGTAAAGGAAAGAAAAAATTGCATTTCTTAGGCAAAATGGTACCAAAACAAACATTTCAGGCAGAAATATGTCCCAAACTGGCACTCATAGTACCATAAAACTCAGGTTTAGCAGAGCCATCTCCAAATCCTGCTCTGGGAAAGGGATGGAGTATTTGGCCCACCAATCCCATCCAATACATTCCAGAATAAATAGTATTTTTAAAGATATTTTTAAGGCCTTGCCACAATAAGCAAAACAGAAAAATCCACACATTACCTATTTATTAAATATCACAGGTGTTAACATATCCTCAATGACACTGCTTAACTATGCAGTTGGAAATCAATGAATTCCCATTAAACCTTTTTTCCTGGCTGGGAATTTGAGACAACCTATTACCTTGGAAAGGAAATCTCGTGAGGTTTGTCCTGTGAATGGGGCCACTTTGGCTTACCATATTATAAAATAATTTTACCCTGTCAAGTAGAAAGCTCACAATTGTTTTAGAACCTGTGAGCCTCCAACAAGAGGGAATACTGGAGTGGAGATTTGCATGTATCATGGTTCCAACACAGATCCTCCCTTATAAGTTCTTGGGGAACAACTATAGGAGCTTTCTGAGCGACATTCTAACACATATACTCTCCCACTATTCTGTTTTAGAAGTGTTTCTGTTATTTGTTGATAAGAGTTGTCTCAATCTCCAAATGGGTTTAAGATGTCTCCTGCAATATTATTTTTAGCTGTGTAGGAAGTTAGATGTTCTCTCCAATTATGGATCAGTGCCTTTGTCACTGATCTTAGTTTTACAAAGTGATCTCTCTTTCTTTGTCTTTAGTATAACATTTAATATATTTTACATATGGAATACAGCACATTTTATAAGCTTTATGTACAAATCAGAAAGTTTAAGATAAACACTGATTTGCTGCAATAGATGCCCTTCAGCTGTGGAAGCATTTGATGTCTATGAAATGCTAAATTCCTGTCATAATTTAAGGCTCCCAGAGTCTTCAGTTTGTTTAATATATCTACCAAAATTATTGTGTCCTTAAGGAAACTGAATCTTCACTAGAAATATGATAATCAAAGAGCAATTGAGGAAGACACATCCAACTGTAACTAAAGTTGACATTTTGTAAATGCAGCAGAAATAAAAAATTCAAAGTCAACAAAATGAGAAATTAAATCTCCCTCATTGAATTCAAAGGCTTACTCAAGCATATGTTATAGCTTTTAAATGCCCTATCTGTCAAACCTCAGTCAGAACAGATAAGACCTTAAAAGTATTAGTATGTAATACAAATTATCCACAAATCAAATGTGCTTACCACTAAAATACATTATTTGTATTCTACTGCTGATTGTATAGTATTACAGATACAAATCAATTCAGTATTTCAAATTGTAGTTTTAAATTGTGTTTGTACATTTATGTAGTACATAACATCTAATTCATTGTTGTAGTATTAAAGTAGAAATGTACATAATACAGAAAAAAAGGTACTAGAGAGGGAAAGTGACAGGATTAAGTGGTTCTGAATGTAAAGTGAAGAATTTCTTGTGTGATAGAGAATATTTAGAAATGTTAATTGTGACTATTACATTACAACAAGATTACACCAAAAGCTTTACCTTTGTGTTGAATGCCTCCACTTCCTACTATGTGAGTACAAAGTTATTTTATCTTTACACAAGTAGCTGTACATCTGCAGCTTGAGATCATCTGCTGCCTCAGACTGTTAGCCATAGGCCACAAGGCATAGTAACTTACTTTTATGGACTTGAACCAGAGTTTAATTCTTATTTTACCGACTCCCCCTATCACCCGATAAGCACAGACTTTTCCCTCAATAACATACTTGTTCAGCTATGTGAAAGCACTGGGCCAATCACCAAGCACCACCACAATCAATATGTACATACTGATATACATTGATTGAGAGTGGAATATATTCTTTATGCATACAAATATTTTAGGAGGGTGGAAAGTAACATGTTTATATATACTCTTTCTGTTTTCTGTAGATAAATTTATCAGGGTAGCAGCAGCTATATTTGGATAGAAAACAGGGTCAACATTCACTTTACAATATTAATCTTCAGTCTAGAGAAGGGGTCAGCAAACTTTTTTGGCTACTAGGGCATTTTAGAAGGTCAAAAAGGGACACTAGGCCGGACTCTCTCTCAAATCCAGCGCTGATGGCTCCACCCCTCACCAGGAACGCCCCTTAAGGGAAAGAATAGGGAGAAGAGATAATGTCCCTTTACCCCAGCAGCGGAAGTGTTTAGGTCGGTGGCAGTAAATAGGGAAGGGAGGCATAACAAGGAGGCTCAAGAGTGGCATGCAGCTCCGGAGCCGCAGGTTACCGACACCTGCCAGCCGGGATTAGGCCGGATTGACCAGGAGGGTGTTAGGCCGGAACCGACTACTGGCTAGGCCGTATCTGACCTAAAGGCCAGAGTTTGCCTACCCCTGGTCTAGAGCCTCCCTTTGCAGTAGTTCTTTTCAGTAGTTCTAATCAAGCATGTTTCTGGGCATGCCATAAACAAATGGGCTCCTTGTATCTTTTTAGGGATAGTAAGAGGGTAATACCAGATCAGATGCATACACTGCTTACATTTATTCTGCTGTAGTAAAGCTTTAGATGTTTACAATATTTTATTAAATATTAATATACAATTAAAAAAACATTTGCATACTTAGCGATAATAAATAGAAATATGATAGATTTCTTGTGATTTAGTGTCCAGTTTTTTCCCTTTCCTTGAAAATAAATATAAATAAAATGTACATAACATAGGTACACTACATCAAGGTGTAGATATTGGACAACAGCTGTTTCTTAAAATCAAAAAATGCAAATATAGCTGTACTGAGCAAGTCAATGATTTGTAGCAGAAACAGATGTGTCACTTTGGGAATACTAGTTCCACAATAATAAAAGGTAACAATGTATTGAAATAACAATGTAACAGTCACTTTAATTTTAACTCTGTAGGTGTCTATTTATAAATTTTTTATTCTGGAGAATCAATTACTATGAAACATTGAAATAGACCCCATATAATAGGTAAAAAAAATCAAGTGCAAATCAGATTCTGTAGCGGGCCACCAGGTCCTCTTCCTCTTGCAAATGTGTGCTGCAGGCCCGTTTCTTGGGCAGCCTGTAGAAGTGGCTCACATGTAAAGAAAGATATTATCATGTGAAAGTCTTCTTGACTACAAACACTGGGAAGATTGCTGAATCGGGGGTCAAAGAAAATGTTAGGTTCAATAGCACTGCGGGGGGGGGTATTTATAGGACGGTTGTCATTAAAGACAAATTCCATGTAAATACAAAATGTATTATTTTCATAATGTATGTTAATGCTACTTATTATTTGAACATCATGATTTCAATCCTAGCATAAATTGTAAGACAGGGTTTCATTTAGGTTTTGAAAAGTCCGGTCTTATCAAAGGCAAACAGTGCTTTCCTTGGAGATTCTTAAGCTGCGTACACACCTGCAATTTTTCTCGTTGGAAAGGATCTTTCACGATCCTTTCCAACGAGAAAAGACTGCACGATGCATGAACGTCATATTTTATTTACATTTGGTATGTAGACAAAGGGTGTGTTTCTACCTATTCCCGCTTGTGGTTCTCTATGCAATAACTTGCTCCTTCTGTATTAAAAGGTTAATGTGAACCTGCAAAGATAAGAATTAGGTGCATGGTAACTTAGCTGGGCAGACCAGCAGCTATTCTTCACTTTTTTTCCCTTTTCAGTATGGTTAAGTCAGCAGGTGTGAAGAACAATGTCTGGTACCTCTAGGTATAGGGTAGGATGGTGCTTGGTGACTGGCCTCTCAGGAAGCCAGGGATGTTCCATAAGGACAAGGAGAAGAGTCCTCAGTTCTATGTGGGAGTTATTTGGTGACTGGCAACATGCATATTTATTTTCCTACTACACATGAGGACATGGCACAAGTAGATAAAAGAATTAATGGCACTGTCTTTTTCTAAAAAATGCATTTTCTTGAATATTTAAATGTCTAATTTTAGCATTATCCTCAGGAGAGAAAAGATGTCACCAAATGTACTTTATTTTAGCAATTGTCATTTTATCTATTGCTGCCATAGTTATACATATTACCATTTTCACTGTTTTATAGGCACATGAAATGTTGGATCTTAGGCAGCACGGTGGCTCAGTGGTTAGCACTCAGGTCTTTGCAGAACTAGGTCCCAGGTTCATATCCTAGCCAGGACATTATCTGCTAGGAGTTTGCGGGTTTTCTCTGTGTCTGTGTGGTTGTACTCCAGTTTCCTCCCACACCCCAAAAAACATGCAGTAAGGTTAATCAGCTTTCCCCAAAAAATTGTCCTTAGACTATGTTAATGACATATGACTATGGCAGGGACATTAGATTGTGAGCTCCCTTGAGAAACAGTTAGTGACATCACTATAGACTTTGTGCTGCGTAATATGTTGGCACTATATAAATACTGGATAATAATAACTTTCAGTAATTTAGTATATATTTATTGAAACAACCTTATATTTTATTGTTTACCCAAAAATTGGGGTTGTATGTATTTTGTGCATTAAAATTGATTTACAGCCATTTTTGTACTGAAAATATAGATTTGATAAACAGTAGCACAAATACCATTATTACAAATAAAATGCAATTACAAGACACCTAATGTCTACACTTTCTCTGTTGAAAAGGTTTAGTGACTGGTTAGTTCCCCCATGAGTAATAAAGTATTCAGACTGAAATCCACAATACTTAACAGATGCCCTAGGATAGGCATGGGTTGCACATCTATTAGGAAAGTTCTCTTGGAAACCTTACATATATACATATATTGTCAGGATAAAGAGGTCAAGAGCCTAAAATAATTCTGTTTTTATGATTATTATAGTTGGTTGCCATTAAAATCCCTACTGTCTTTTCATCTGAGCTTTAAGTGGTTCATGTTGATGTTCAAGGTGGTGATAGGCCTGAAATTTGCCAAAGTATGGGGGTTCTTATTGGGTTTAGGTATCAACACTATACGAGCAATAAGTATTTCAGTGGGTAAATATCTAGGTATGTTAGCTTCACTGAGATCAGAAACCAGGTATGGTCCCACAATATTATTTCTTTTATTTTTCTTACCTTTAATGATTTATTTGCATTTGATCATATCAGCCTTCAAAGAAGTCAGAAGAGCTTTAAAGATAGATGCCAGCTGTACATGTTGAAAGAAAGTATCAGCCAAGAGATGATTAAATTGTAAAACATCAAAATATAACTTACCAAATTGTGCTTGAAATTAGCCTGAAATTTAACAGGATAACAGGGTATGGCCATAAGCTTGGTTTATTGTGCAGGCACCTTCAAATTTGTGCACTTAGGCCCTCTCCCTGCCATACCATATTAAAAAAAAATGTTTGCATTGGTACGTGTCCCACATGCCAGTGCCCACTTTCCTACGCATTTATGTTGACAGATTGTAGTAGCAAGATTTTGCCCCATAAACTTGTGAGGTTCAAACAAAACAGTGAGGTTCAGCACTGTGATATGTAAACGTTTTCTGTTATCATAAAACCTGTTGAAATACAGCATCTTTCAGTCACTCCTACATTGATTTCATGCCACATCCTTCATTCTCCTATCTAGCAATGCTCATTTTAACATCTCTATTATAGACTATGAAGCACAAAATGCCATAAACAAATTATTTTGTTATTATCTTTCATTTCTTTCCCTGCAGCTACTATAGGCAGTGCTGATTTTAAAACCGATTTAGCACTGAATAAAATGCTCGTAAAATGAAAATATTGTGACATTTTTTAATTATAGGTTTACAAAAGTAAGTTAGAAATTTGCCAATATTTGAGTTTAACACATTTATAAGCTTATTGCATTAATTTGTGTAAACTGTGTGCATTAAATCTACTGATCTTATTAATGCAGGGTTCCCAGTGAACAGTTCTATGCTCCTAGCAACTTTCCATTGCACACCTAAATATACAAACACAGACTCTCATAAATCTGGTGCTTGCATAGAGCCAGATCATTTATGTTATATTATTATTATTATTATTATTATTAATAATAATAAACTGTATTTTTGTAGCGACATCAAATTACGCAGTGCTATACATTAAATAGGGGTTTGCAAATGAAAGACAGATACAGACAGTGATACAGGAGGAGGGGAGGCCCCTGCCCAAAAGAGCTTACAATCTAAGAGGTGGGAGAAGTATCACACACTAGGAAGTGGCAAATGGAATGGTGGTGTAAGTAATGAGGGTTTAAGAAGACAGAAGAAGACTGGTAGGCAAGTTTGAAAAGATGGGTTTTGAGTGCTTTTTTAACCTCCCTAGTGTACTTATTCCGTCCAAATTTCGATGCAAAAAACGGTACAATTTTTTGCATGGAAATGTATTTTTCATTGTAGACTATAATTCTTAGGCATAACTCACTGATATTTAATAAATTATCTCAATACAGCTATTTTGTATTGAATCCAATACAAAATTATTGGAATTTCCTGTCGATCCGCATGCCCGCACCGACGCATGCACCAACGTCAACGGGAAACCCCGAGGATCGACTCTGCATTCACCAGCTGGAGATGGAGGAGGACGGACTGGGAACGACAACAGAGCAAGGTAAGTGTTTTTTTTTCTAGTTAGGAAGTCAGTGAGGAAGTCAGTAGTAGGTCATTGGAGGAGCGAAGAGAGCGGCTAGGGGAGTATTTTTCTATTAGGGCAGAAAGGTAAGTGGGACAAGAACTGTGTAGAGATTTAAAGGCGAAGCACAGGAGCTTGAATTTATTTTAAAGTGAAATAGAAGCCAATGAAGAGAACTACAAAGAGATGCAGCAGAAAAAGAACAGTGGGAAGGAATCTGGCTGCAGCATTCATAATAGATTGTAGAGGAGAGACTCAGGTTAGTGGAATACCAGAGAGGAGGATGTTATAGTAGTCCAGACGAGAGATAAGAGCGTGTACAAGGAGTTTGGTGGTCTCTGGGGACAGGTAGCGGCAGATTTCAGAAACTTTGCACAGGTGAAAGTGACAGGACCTGGAAATATTTTGATTTATGAGTTTTTGCTTTAAATTAAATCAGTACAAACCTTTGCCATTCAGAATCTACCAAAAAGATAGCAGAGATTACCTTTATTAAAGCAATGTCAAAACAACTTTTAGTTGTGCCTATTATCCTTCCTACCTTTCCTGCCTTCATAAATGTTTTTTTTTAAATGACAGCAAAGCATAAAAGTCATTGGGAAGACTGCAGAAAGTCAAGATTTGCATGTACTTTTACTGTCTGATAAAGAGCCCTTTTTCTGCCAGGGTGATGTAGACACTTTCTATTTGCTGTCCAATAGCAGGATTATTATTATTATTACACAGTATTTATATAGCGCCATCATATTACACAGCGCTGTACAAAGTCCATAGTGTGGGAATTAGCTGGACAAATGGAAGGCAACTAGCAGGACTGGGACTAGCACTTATCTCCAGCTGTCATTGGTGCTATAACAGTCCATTTGCAACAAAAAGGCAGAAAATCAACTAGAGTCACCTTGTTTGTAGAGTCTCTCTCCCTCTTTCTGTAGAGTCTTGTCTCACTCTCTTTCTGTGGAACACTGTGGAGCTGCATGCTCTCAAGCCCTCTCCATTAGGTTCTTTTCCTCTTCCTCACACAGAGCACCTTTCTGTGTCTCCAGATCTGGCTGTGTCTCCAGCACAGTCACTCACACCGGCCACCTGCCTGCGTCTCCAGATCTGTCTGTGGCTCCAGCACAGTCACTCACATAAGCCACCTGCCTGTGTCTCCAGCACATCAAATCCCCCGACTGAGCTCCTGGCATTGTAATATATCTCCACCCTCAGTGCTTCCTAATCAATTATCTCCCAGGTGAGAATCCTCCACTTGCCCCTTTACACAGGAGAGGTAACCTGTGCAACTCTATCTGCTCTCTAGTAATTTTCCTGCTGGTTGCCTACATATCTCCCCCCCCCCCCCTCTGATCAAGGCCAGGGGACTGGGCACTTGACCCTAACATACAGTAAACCCTTGATAAGGCATCTTCACATTCCTTTACATGACTAATACTAGGCTCTAAATCTTTACTGTCTCTTAATGATTCACTCTCAACTGTGCTTTGCTCATTAATTACAGTACAAGGCTCTGAAACCTCACCAAATGTATTGTTTTCACTATCTACTAGCTGATGCTACTCTTTTGTAAGTTCTATACGTTGGGATGACTGCTTTTGTGTTACATCAATATTTTCCTTCTCCTCTACATCCGTATATCCTCTGTAGATGTTTGGTCCACAGTCTACCCCAACGGTAGACATTCTCCAGTGTATTTTTCACTTTGTAAAGCCACATCATCTTCATTGTCATCAGATTCTTCCCCTTCTGGTGTAGACTCACTCAGAACAGTTTCTTTTTGTTCTTCTACAACAACTGGGACATTGTCATCTTTATTCTCACTCTTGTCGGACACTGGATGATCAGAAATATCAGGTTTCTCTTCATTCCATAACTCAATGCCTGATGTATCTGAGAGGATAGTATTTAATTCATTGTTGGTTTTCTCGCTTGTGTCATACATTAAATTGTCAGAATGTGTGTCTTGTTCCCGCTTATCCAATAACTCACTGTCTGATGAATCCCTTTTTTAAGTTTTTCAGACTTTCCAGATCAGTATTTAGGCTTTCAGAATCTGTTGCATCTTCCATGTGCACAAAGTAATGGATAGGATGACAACCACCAGCATTATAAAGAATAGGATGATGGCACAGAACAAGCGATTGCTGCTTACTGGTACTGGTTGCATTCTCCTTAATTTTTTCAATTTTTCTAACTGAGCTCCGCCTTATGTTTTTGTCATCTAAACGGATGTGAGTTGTGGTGTCGGGGGAACGAGGAATCTGGCGATCATCCTGTCGCACCGATCGACTCATCTGTTTTTCTGCTTCTTTAACTTTAGTCTGTGCAGAGATGCTATCTGTATTATACATGAGATATGTCTTCATCACCATATACAGCTCATTTAGAACTTTCATTAGGTCCTCTTGCAGCTGTAACCCAATCTCTTTACTCTTCTTAAACATACACCCGGAATCTTTGCCGATCTGAGCAAAACAAGGTATAATGTTGTTCAGGTAGATGTCGCTCAATGTGGCATGATTGCGGCTCTCTCTTTTCACTTGTGTAAGCCGTATGTGCATTTTTAATGTATGTGCATTTTCTGCATGTGCAAATCTAGTTTTGAGCTTCTGGGACAAGTATAACTGCACCGACCCCATTGGAAAGCTTTCTTTACACTTTTCTTTTTCACTTTTCTCTGTTTTGGAGGCTTCCTATTTCCATGCACGTTTTCAGCCTTCCCTTCCACTGGTAAAGCAACTCCTTCCCCAACATGCAGCTGAGTTTTCTCTGTGAATTCTTTTGCAGCTTTTTCCAACTGCTCTTGCAATAGAGCCTTTCTTTGCTCTAGGACATCAGTGGACTGTGTGAAGTGAGATCTGGCACTATCATGCTCCTCCAGGTTCTCCTTCTGGATGTTTAGACACACTAGGAAGTCTTCTACTGCTTGACTATAGTTCTTTGACTATACAGACTTCTCTTAGCTTTAGATGAGCTTGTGCAGCCTTTAGCTGGGCATCCTTCTCCTGCTGCCTCTTATATATAACCTTAGCAAGTCCAACATCTCCCAGGCCAGTTGCAGATTGCCAACTTCTTCCTCATCCTCCTTCTCTTCATCTTCAGATTCTCCAGAGTCAGAATCTCCCTCTTCAGCCTCCATTGGCTCAGCTTCTTCAGACACAGGTTTAGATTCCTTGGACTCTGGGGGTTCAAAAACAGCTGGGGTTGTAGAAGAGGCAGCTTCTGTCTCTTTAGCCTTTACTTCCCCTTTTGCCTCTTCAGCCTTTAAATCACCAGCACCTTCTTCGTCCTGCTCTTCAGGCTGTTCTTTTGTCTCAGCTAAGACAGGATCCCATCCATAGGCTTGGACTTCAATAAAAGAAAGTTCTTCCCCAGCCAACACAGGCACACATCCATCAGCTTCCATCTCAGATGATATAAGAACACCCTCATCTGCCTGACCCTCAGTCAGCCTGGAAGTATCTTTGTCAGTCCATACAAAGACACTTTCTTCAACTTCAATCTCACCTAACACAACACTACTTTCTATTGCCTTTACTGCACATGAGACAGGGACACTTATTTCTGCATTCACTTCTTCACCTGAGACACAACATGTGCCTGAATATATTGTGTAACCGGTTAAAACAATAAATAAATTGATTGTGTCTTTACAACTGGAATTATTCTGCTTTTAAAGCTTTAGTTATTTCCCCTAGACTACCAGTTTTGCCTAAATATATATTGATTTTGTTAGCTAAATATGGGCCTTTTTATTTTGTTTCGAATCAATAAATACATATTACATATGCTAATTAGAGATTTTGTAGAATCACCAGAGAATTAAATAAACTAGATATTGGAAATGTAGCAGCTGTAAAATCATTAATTTAGAAAACATTTTATTTTGCATGTTGCATCCCTATTTATTGTCTGTTCTATCTGCTTACAATTACTTGTATTATTAGGTACATTTGTGTACAGTTTAATTGTTTTATCATTGCTGAGATGCTTTTCAGTATGTAAATACCTTATTGCAATTACTGTTATTTAAATATTGACACTTGCATCTATTGGGTGTACATTATAATAGGAATAAAGGCAAACTATAGGTCATTGCTTATAAAAAGAGTAATGAAATACAATTCATATATAAATATGTCAAGGCTTTACTGTAAAGTATAGAGTAACAAGTAAATATTATAGTTTCATGCTAATAGTTTCTATAATTTTAAAGTCTTCTCAATTCTGCCATGGAAAATTGTTTCAGCATAGTGGTTTTGAAGAAAAAAGGAACCAACATAGTTTGGGGTTTCTGAGTTGGGCACACAATAGATTTAAATTATAAATACATGGTTTGGGTATCCCCTGGGAACGAAAATACCAAGAAACTAGCTTGATTCCGATTATTGACCTATGCAGAAATAAACTTATACATTACACATAAATGCTTCCAAAATTAAATTGCCTTCCTTTTTCCAAAACATGGGCTTATAGAGCCTTGAAATTTTTATTATACTCATGAACTAAGTACAGCTGTTCAGGTTTAATTGTCTTGTTTATTTGTATATCACTAGTTGAAATGAATCATTAACGTTGTAATCAGCTTAATTGCAGTGACGTCTCTTCCTGAAGTGTTTATTTTATAGTGATATTTCTGATTTGTTGGAATGTGTATGGTGTACACTACAGTTTATTTTTATAATATACAAAGTGGCATTATTTAGATATACAACTGTGTATAAAATATTGTGGGCTGCATTTCAGATGAGCTACACTTTGTGTGTGCATTCATGTATTTTACCAATTTTACAGAAAGAATGCTGTTATTTTTCTGTTTAATGTAGAATAGTTAGGTAATCTACCAACTTTATTTCATATGGCCCTGGGCAAAGAACAAACAGACTGACAAATTCTAAACTTCTGATTTTATTTATTCATGCTGTACACGCTGTTCTTATATTCATGCTACATTTTACTGGTGGTAATTGCACAATGTACAACTCAGATGAAACTCCTGAAGACCAGATTGAAGAACGTATATAGGTGGCAGCTGAACACATTAGTACAATGTTCAATATTTATATGTGCAAATTCTTTGGCTTTTTCAACGGATTGTCATGGGCAAACAGTTACAAACTAGAAATCTGCAGTTGATTTTATTGGAGCAAGATAAGTGAAAGAAAATTCTGATTCTAGTTGATATAGATTCTAGGTTATATGTAGAAAAAGCAACTGGCTGCAGTAAATAGTAAAGTAAATGTCTCATACAAACTTCAAAAAATACCAGTAAAGTAGGGACAGGAGATCTTATTTCTGCAAGTTCCAACTCCCAAAAGAAGATCAGAAGAAGATGGCAGTGTACCAGATGGAGTGTGGACATGTGAGTTTAAACAGAAAATTGCAAACAATCAGGTAAGTACTGACCAGAGCCGAGCCGAGCGAATGTGGGAAGTAGGTGGAGGGAAAGCATGACCAAGGACAAGGGGGGAGTGGAGTATAGCTTTGGATTTATGGGGTAATGGGGAAGCAGGCCAGGGATTGGTAGAAGTTTAGGAGGGAAAGAGAGGAAGGGGTTATCACCCACCCTCTCTAGGTGTGATTACTTCTTTAAGGGAAGGTAAAGGGGGCAGCTGAGGTCCTCGGAAGTGGAGATCGGCAGTAAGGAAAGGTGATAAAACGGGGGCCCATCAAGGTCTCCTGAAGTGGTGGAAGGTAAAGTTGGTGTGTAGGGGCTGCTGCAAATAAATGGTGTTCCAAAGGCAGAGTTTTGCAGCTGGGAACAGGGTGTCGGGATGGCAGCCTCAGGTGGAGGGGAACCTGATTTGATTTGACATGATTGGACCTTCGAGGATCTGCAGTCTGTTGGGGTACTAATGTTGCATTGTTGTTGTTGGATTTTTAAAAAGTGGTATGGTATGTTTTAAAAGTTAAAAATTTTAAATATTGTTAATAAACAGCCATATTGGTGATTTAACCCACCTTTTCTGTGTCAGTGTCTAATTAATGGGAGAGAGAGGGTGGAAAGTGGTTAAAGTTGAAGAAGGAGCCAACCTCTTTGTGCTACTTGGGTAAAGCTTATTTTGTTGCAGAAGGCACACTAGGAGAACCTACTGATTATATCAGTGAGGTTTACATGTTTGATAGGGCTCACCTGAAAGGTTTCACAATAGGCTTTCTAAATGGAAGTGTAATTTTTGTGCACTAAATGAACAGGAAATAAACAGTTACTAACACTTACATCAAGCACCCTGTAGGATGGGAAAACAAAGGAATGATCTTAATAGATTTACTAAAGGTACTGCTACATGATTGTTCGTGTTAGGTAATGGTTTGCCTTACTGTCATTTTGTTTGCTGGGGATGTATATCTACTAAAATTGCATTTAGAGGGGCACGAAAGGCAGGCCTCCAGGAATGGCACAAGTGTAGCTGGGCACAAGCTGTGGGCATGGATGGGTAATTAATATGTCTGAGAGCAGGACATGCCCTTGGCCACCAAGTGTCTTAATAAAGCTTTGAATATAATAAATTAATAGAGTCTTCATAAATAGATTGCAATAATGAGGTTTTGGTAACACCAGGACACATTCTTGAAATCTTTTCATCCTTTAATACACATTCCTGATTTGTTGATCATTCTGCAGTTCTTCTTTAGAACTTTGACCTTGACTGACATCTTACTGGTAAATGTATATGTCAGACTGATTATTCACTGTTGACAGGTCTCAGTGGCACAATATGCAGTGATGCATTTCTAAAGGAAATAAATTATTAAGAACAGAATGTCCTACTTATTATTAATAGGTGTTAGACTTTACATACAGCTAAAATGAATGCATGCTGTATTTATAGTCTTGATATTGGACTGCTGACCTTCTTTTCTTTTACATTTTTACCTAATTTTACAGTATAAAGTGTCAATAATCTAATAAAAATCATAAACACTCCTTACTAGAAGACTATACAGAAGATGCAATTATTCATAATATAATATATGACTTACAGTTATGAATATATATACATATATATATATATATATATATATATATATAAATATATATATTAAAGTCTATTTAACATTCATATAGCGGACATAATATATTTAAAGCACTTTATTGCATGTAATCTTTGATTAAAAAAATATAGCATGGGATCCCCCTAATATTAAAACAGCCTATACAATAAATAGGACCTGGATAGGAAATGGGGCAATGGAAATGTGTGCCTCCTCTACTAACAGTAAAGGGTCCTCTGAAATGCAGGGAGCAAAAAAGCATGTAGCCCCTTTTACTTTTACCAAATACCCAGCTTGTGTCCAACAGTTGGCAAAGTGTTTATACAATGAAATATATTCACTATCAAAAACTCTATGAAACATATACCGGCTGTCAGAAATTTGCCAGTGGTGAGCTCACCTAGTGGGTCCCTCAGATTGTCCATGACTTGTTCTTTCAGCTGTATTGCAGTTGGCTGTTGATGGGCTTCCTTTACTGGGTTCTGCTGCTGTCCTCTGTTATTTCCTTTTTTTTCTCCTGTCTTTTCTAAGTTCTGCTGTACAACTGGCTTCTCCTGGCCCCTAAGATAAAGGAACTGAATGGCCCCAATAACTTCTTCATCATAATGGTTTAATGGACCTGATTTATGAAAGCTCCCCAAGGTTGGAGAGGATACACTTTCATCAGTGGAGCTTGGTGATCCAGAAAACCTGAAATGGATTTCTTTAAAGTTATTTGCTGTTTTGAATCCTGGACCAGATTCATTCCAGGTTTGTTGCTATACTAATGAAAGTGTATCCTCGCCAGCGTAGGAGAGCTTTTATAAATCAGGCCTAATGCGTGGACAGCTGGTGTCTATGTATGAGGAAGAAAATGTGTACAGATCCTTTCCCCTGCTGCAAAAGAACATTCACAGTGAGAACATTTTTGTACTTGCTATCTTCTGACCTATACCCTGTTGGACTACCAGGATCTGAATACTTTATTGTCCTGGCTTTGCTGTAAATACAAATTTTTTCGCCTTGACTGTGTTACAGACTATGGGCCTATTTATAACAATGTGGTAATCAGATAACAGAATGCCACTTCATTTCAGCTAATTGCCACTTTTATAAGTGGTTTTGTTTTTGTATGTATGTTGCTAATGTACACATTTTTTATGCTAAAAAGCTTGTTTGTCCCTTGATAATTAGACCCCTTTCTCTTTGACATACATTTTGGTTTTAAAGTTTATTTCTGCTTATTGCAAACACTTTATGTAACTTTCCTTGCATATGTTTATGTCGCTTACTTTAGCACCAACTGTGCCCAGCTGGATCTAACCTCAAATTGAACTAAAGCTAGAATCATAAATGTTAGATGCTGTCAACTTATATCCACATGAAAAAAGGTGAAGAATGATAATGCCATAAATAAGCTGCTTTTATCAACTGTAAACAATTGCAAATAAGAATGATTTAGCACAAAGGGGTTAAATCATGGGATGCGTTTCTTTTTAGAACCTACAAAGAACTAGTTTAGTTTGTTTTCTAATATTCATGATTGTTCATCCCATAAACTTAATGTGCAGGCTTGGGGAAACGTGGAAGAAACACTAAGAAATTTCACTCAGCCGAGA
This sequence comes from Pyxicephalus adspersus, assembly GCF_032062135.1. Classification (NCBI taxonomy): domain Eukaryota; kingdom Metazoa; phylum Chordata; class Amphibia; order Anura; family Pyxicephalidae; genus Pyxicephalus; species Pyxicephalus adspersus. The sequence continues at coordinate 81,251,915 of NC_092859.1, read as the reverse complement.
AAATAAACATAAAATAGCATGAAAGTCTAAAGAGTTCTTGATGTTTTATTACTCCAGAGAATTCCATTGTTCATTGCCTTCAATAAAAAAAGTAGGAAGGCATCATCTTTTGTGTAAGATGTCTGAATGGCAATGATGTACTGGATATGCATGAACAGTATCACATACAGCTAAGATAGTACCTTGTATTTTAATGTGTAGTATTCCTAAATCTGTAGTGCTAATAAACACAAAAAGTAGATAAAGTAGTAAAATAATGTTTTAAAGAAGTTACATTTAATAAATTTTTACAAATGTGTTTACAAGTCACTTTTTACAAATGTGTTAATAATTAGAATGTTTTTGTAAATATTTGTATCTACTATAATACCCTAACATCACTGCTTACCTAAAAATAGATTACTAACAAGACCTGTCGCACAAAACAATATTACCTGGGTCATGCATGCATATGTTTGTCTGTATTTGAATAAAATATCTATTGGGGTGGGAGGCAGGTGGGAGTGTCAGTGCAAAGTTATTAACAATGCAAAGCTTTCTAATATTAGACCTTATTAACATTTTTACTATAGTATAAAATCTTTAGCGCCAATTACCTTCAGGCTTCACAGAGCTGTTCTTCTAGAACCATAACTCAAAATGATTTCCTGCAGTGCCATTTTAATAATACACCTGGCTGAGACTACCCTGTCATTATCTGCTCAAGATAGCTATAAAATGTATGTCAATTATCTTCTAATGTATTCAACAAGCATGCTGGAAGTCTGATTTTCCTTGAACATTATCACAAATCATTACAACTCTACATTATTCAGGAAACACTTGATGTATTTGCTCCTAGCATCATTCATGTGCAGATTATACTCTGGCATTTTGGTAAAGAAAAAACAAAAACCTGTGATGTTAGCAATGTTTGTTTTCTCCAGATAAAAATATATTCAATTCATTAGTTATTTTGCTTAAGAAAAAAGCTTGAAGTATTGTTTTACTTCTGTGAAGAACATTAAATTGAAATATTTAATCTTTTTGCATTGACATGCAATTCTCTAGAGTAATACATTTTACAATGAAGCAAAATGCATATATTCCTGATAGCATCATGGATTCTTATAAGGGGCCTTCAGGCAAAACACAAAATTCAGTAAAATAATAAAATAAAAACTATTTACCTGTACCTGTGTTTTTTATATTTCATGATAAAAAAATCTATAAAGGGTTGTGACTGTAGCATTAGAATTTACATAAAGCTTACCTGTTCTCCATAACTGTTAGGTAAGTAGTATTTTCCTGCTCCTATTATATACTATCTACCATTTTTATGATTTCTATTGTTATTATAGAAAGTATCCTACATATTACCTATTATTATATTTGTAGAAGTCATCTTTCTCAGTTATACATGTGTATAATTATTTTTATTTATATGGCTGTTACAGTTAACCTTGTTTTACACCTGAAGATATAACTGAAGTGATATAACTGAAGCACTATGAGTTTGTCCCACTATATTGCTGTATTCAAAATCTAATTTGTTTAATTTATTAATATAATTTTTCAAATACATATTTATTATGTTATTCATACCATTTGATATGTTAACTTTTGAGAACTATATCCTATTATGTTTGCATTTATCTATGAATTAATATATTCTGTTCTACTGTGAAAACATGCAACCCTTATTTATTATCTTACTTGTTTATGATTTCAACCAATAGTATATCTATCTCAAGTGCCCCTAAAGAAGCCAATAAGATGAAACGCGTTGCGAGCAATTAGGAGATCACATGTGTAGAGTTCACACACCCTATGAATAAATATGAATGGATTATCTTTCTAATAGAGATAACTGCCTAATTAATTACGTGTTGCACCTTAAAGTATACCATTTACACTGTATCATGGTTTGATACTAATCTTAAACATTAATTCAATATAATTTAGCTAAAAAATATTTCTGTATGTTCTGCCTTTTGTTTACCTTATTGCAATATTTCAGAGTTTAGTTTAAAGTATAGGAAACTAGACATTGGAAAATATATAACCATCTTCCCTCCTCCCCATATTCACATATTCAAAATGTATTCAAAATTTTCTGAATCAAAGATATAATATGATCCAAACCAGATAATTTTGGCATATAAATATCGTATTGTAACACTTATGTTAGTGGATATTAACTCAAATTGACTCCCATATTGTGTGTGACCTACAAACACTATTCAACCAACTGGTTTAAAATAATCCAAAAACACATTGATTATCTTGTCTTGTCCTATACCTATTGATTTTTTCAAATAATATGTCAATAAAGAGCATTCGTTTTGACTTTTCTGACATGCCTGCAAAAATCCCTTGTATTGGATACCTTTAGATCCAATTTGGTGTATTGGTAAATAGGACACTATACCATACACAATGGAAATTTAGTGGACTTGGAACCTACAGCAGCTCAGAAATGAACTAAAAAACTCTTTACACCTCTTGATAATGCCTATAATTTATCACTACCAAGTTTTGTGCAGCTCTTCATTCAATCAGTCTAAGGATTGCCAAAACAGAATCCCTTAATGACTCCCAGGGGGGCTGCTGACATTTATTCCCTGACACTGAATAGCTGCCAAGGCTGTGTGTTTTATTTTCATTTATTTTCATGCAATGTCACATCATAAGCACGCAAACCTTAACGTGCATATCTACAGTATATACTTTATTAGATTTTTTTTCTAACATCCCACTAATAGGCTGCAGTCTTCTCATTTAGGTTATACATGCGATTAACACAATGCCCAGCTTTAGTGCTTAGAAAATATACCTTCTCTTTTCAAATAATCTTCACCCAATTACATAAAAGTGTAATGGTACTAAAGTTAATGTATTATGCAGTTTCTGCTTGGTTTCCCTTGTGTGCAGTAAGGATAGTTTCAGGAGAACAGCTTACACCACACAGGAAGTCATTTTAAACCCTACATGTGCTTTTTACTTGCAGTTTTGATTGCAAATATAGTTGTAGCATACTGTAAGAAAGAGGCGATAAGTCTGCTGTCTTTTAAAAATACAGTTTAAGGTTAATGGGGAAAAGCTAGTGCATTAGTGCATAAACTATTGTTAGAGCAAATCTAGGAGGAGAAAATCTAGTCCATTATAATCAATAATAATACCTGTACCTATACAGAGTTGTTTTGCACATGAAATACAACCAAAAAATATTGTCATATGACTTTTTTTTATGTAAGTTATCTTAACTTTCACTGTTTCTCTGCTTACATTATTGCTTACTTACTGAAAATATTTGCTCATAACATTCTATCCAGATACAAAATCACAAATCTCAGTGCACTTGTTTTAAATTCCATCATTCATTATTACTTTTGTTTACTGAACAAGAAAGCAAGTGAACTGGCATATTTGTTTAAATATTTGCAAGCACCATATTTTCAGCCTATTTCAGCATTCTGTTATGACATGGATGGTTTATTTCCATATTTTGAAGCACAGAATATGCGCCAGACTTTACACATCTGCTTGAGATAGTGTTCCAGTCTTTCTTGAACATTGTGTACTCTTTTTGCAGTCTTGATATTTTGCCAGTTCTATTTCAAAGCAATGCAGTGCAAATTATACACATTTTCCTGATATCAAAAAGAGAACAGATTGAAAACGAAGTAGAAATATTGTATCTCTTTTAACAAAACCTAAATAAAAATGAGAATGATCCATAGACCTCATATGCTCATGTAACTCTAATTTGCAAACTTTTTCAAGCAAACCATTTTTCTGTGCATTAAAAAGTTTCAAGTTGGAATGAGTTTGGTCACTAAGTATTTAAACAGTGCTGGATAAGCAACTAGAAATAAATGTGCAGCTTACGAAAAGACTGCACTAATCTTACCATTATTCTAAATTTATTCACCTTATGCATGGATGTTTCTTCTAATATTCGTATAGTGGAAACCTTTAAATTCAGAGTTACCTTTTCATGATTGGAAATTAGTTGAATGTGGAGCATTGATCTGATGATATCTGTTAATTTGGAATTTATTTCAGTTTAATGTAGGAAATGGCCACAGTTAACATTTGTATTACAGTTTTAGAGTATACATCTTATTATTAGACCCATATAATAACTACTGGAGCTGTGACTTAGCTTTCTCTCCTCATATTAAAAACCGATGTAAACTCCGGTTGAAAACATCTAACAGGATTAGGACAGAAGAGAATGTGAACTCTCCTCGGTAAACACGACTCTAACCTGACTGTTAGCCTGTGTTTATAAATTCACTGAGCCACACATCTGTAGCTCGGTGAATAGTTTCACTGTGATTCAGGGCCAGAATGAAGCAACTCCTGTGTGCATCCTGACCTATAAATGGCTGAAGAGTCTGAACCTAGAAGAGGACTGGATGAAGATGAAAAAAACAGAGACCCAGTGGAGCCGGGACAGTTCAACATTAGTCTTTTTGGGCAGGAAAGTCTGTCCTAATGTGAAAATATGCTGTGAATACTTGCATAAAACTTCAGGGGGGGCACAAAACTTTGTGAGTAGCACAAAACTTATATACCTGTCTTTGCATAATTTGTGAAAAAGGGGTTTGGTTCTGCACAAATTTCTGCACTTAATTTCCTTTTATACAAACTAAGAGTGTTGGTTACTACTAACATCGACCTCTTCTCTCTCTTTGACATCAAGCAATAAGTGTTTCCAGGCACTATTGTCCATTGACTTTTCTCTCTGACATTAATTACACATCCCACCTTATTACAGCTCCCCAAGACTGGAGAGGATTCATTTTCATTAGTAAAGCTGCGTAATCCAGCAAACCTGGAATGGATTTCTGAAAAGTAATTTGCTATTTGTTGGCCAATGTTTTCAATCCTGTACCAGATCCATTCTAGGTTTGTTGTGTCACTCAATCTCATTGATGAAAGTGTATCTTCTTCAGTCTTGTAGAGCTTTAGTCCCCCTAGCGGCAATTCTAAGTGTGACTCGGGGTAGAATTCACTTGCAAAAAGCGGTAACCCCAAGTCCCACTCGGGGTAACTCGGGGATCCCGCTGTGATGCTGGGGCGTCTGTCTGTTGAGGGGCGTGGCCAGAAATTTAAAAGCAGATTACCGACGTGGGAAAGAAGTTCTGAAGCCACAGGTAGTGATTGACTACAACAACACCATGGGAGGTGTGGACAGAGCTGACCAAGCCATGACATTCTACCCAGCGATGAGGAAACAGCAAAGGAAGTACTACAAGAAGATTTTCAGCCATCTTGTTGAGCAGTGCCTATGGAATGCCTACATTCTGTACAGAAAAATCAGAGGCCTGTGAATCATTCAGACTTCATTTTGCAAGTTTCCGAATCCATAGTCAAGAACCACCAAACATCATCAGTGGCTATGAATAGACCTGGACGTCGTGTTTCCACCATTGTCAACCCAGAACGCCTGATCGTCACTTCGTTGAATACATCCCACCAACCCAGAAAAAAGCTGCACCTACAAGGATGTGCGTGGTTTGCTGCTTAAAGACCGATGACAGAGGAAGGAAGAAACGCAGGGAAACCAGGTTCTAATGTCCTGACTGTGAAGTTGGGCTTTGTGCAGCACCCTGCTTCAAAATCTACCACACCCGGGATGTCTACTAAAAATGTATATATTTTTATTTCTAAAATCTGCATTTAATTTATCTTAATATTTATCAATAATATTGCACCCTTGTTTGGAAAATTTCAGTAAGAAATTTTTGATAAAATATTTTTTTGATAAATTATATTGTTGTGATCTATTATTTCATTATTTTTTATAATTATAGTTTATAATTATGTAGTATATTATAATTTATGATTATAATATAATAAATAAATATAAATATTATACCTAGGAGTTAATCCTAAGAATTACAGGCCCACAATATAAACAAAAATTTCTATGCAAAAAAAAAAATAGGATCACTTTTTGCATCAAAAAACTGACAGAATTAGAACGCTAGGGGGGTTAATAAATTAGACCCATCAAGTCAGTCTGCTGTGGATCTTTGTATTTTTTTGTTATTTGGATACACTAAATGTTGACGTGCCTCCCTCTCATGTTTGCAATGATAAATCTGATCTTCATTGGTTTTCACCCTATCAAGGATTGTTCAATTTCTTTATTAATATGATATAGCCTTACAATTCTGGTCAGACCTTGACTTATCTTGGTATAACAGTAATGTATTTGTGTACTTTACCACCATAGTCATAAAAGCCTCTGGGACATATACACAAAACTGAAAAAGATTTATTCACTGCTGTTTTATTTTCAACAATTTGCCAGCTCTGAGCTAACGCTGTATGTGTAATTAAACCAATACTAATCTTTTTCAGTCCTTCTGAATTACAATAGATTGAACCACCTCCTGTCCTATTCAGTGAGAACTGCTAGAACCTTGGCATAAAAACATATAGACTTGCTTGGGGACATACTGCAAGCATACCCATTATTTAGGTGCCATTGAGAATTGTGGAAAATTAATCAACTATATGGTATTGGTTGGGAACCATTTTTTGTAAGCATTTGCACATAGTTGTGGTGAGTTTGCAGTGGGGCTGTGACATGGTTCCTGGAAGTGGCATGTTTCTGGTCATGCATTTGCTTTTACTTCCTCGGGAGGAAGAAACACACCACTATCGCCAACGTAAGAGCCATATGTGCAAATATGTTGAATTGTGCTATGGCTTGCTGCTCCTGGAGACATAGCAGAAGTTTGATATGCATCTGGGAGCGGCTAATTGTGTAGTTTTTGAGCACAGGCCTGAAAAAAGATTTTAGGTGTGACTGTGCAGGATGGTCAGCACTTTGGAGGACTTCTTTGGGAGATCTGGCAACGAGTTAAGGAAGGAGCTGTTTAAGTTCCTGTACCCCAATGTAAATCTCCTAGTGCTTAGCTACATAAGCAATGTGAACAATTTTACTGAGAGATTTAATCATTTACTGGCTGTCTTCTCATTAAACTAAAGCTAGAAGATTTATATGAGCTCAGTCATGCTACTTAAAACTCTAGAGCAACAACTGATTACTAAACAGATGGAACTAATGGCTCCTATGGAGTCATCTAAACAAGTGG
>NC_092859.1:81224493-81242192 GCF_032062135.1 Pyxicephalus adspersus | reverse complement strand
AATTCCAATCAGACAAAAATGCAGCACTGAATTTAAGAAACAATTAATGTAGCATTACTGGAATTCCAACGATTCTGTTACTGAAATTACAAGACACAAAAAATAGACCAAATTTTCTTTTAGTCCTATTTATTAGTTTTTTTTTTTACCATTTCCTGTACTGTGTATACACAACAAGAAGAAATGTAATCTTTCTAAATTTGGAAAATTCTTCCATCAGATAATGTGAAGTAGTGTTCCTGAGGCTTTACGTCATGAAAGTTGACTGTGAGTATAGCCCTATATTGCTGATAACATTTTAGATTCAGTTACTATAAGATAAATGACTTCATTTAGCCATACATTTATGCCTATATACTTAAGGTCCTCCTTGCTCCCACCTACGGTTAGTACATTAGAGGTTATGCTTTGCTGTGATCCCACTTTTTTCAGCAACTTCTTCTATGTAAGTGTTATATGGTCTATTTTGATTGCATGATATACATGGTTGTTCATATATGTCTATACTTGGTTGACACAATACTTCTATTATAGACATGCATATGTTTTTTCCTGATTAAACTTTTTTTTGTAAAGCATGCAGAGGGATGTATTTACAACATGATACTGTGGATGTATATGTCATAATAACACCAGGTTTCATGTCCTATAGATCATATTTTTTAGAAACTATGATAGACAAGTGTTAAATGTTGAATGACTATTCCTTAGTCATAGTACCAATAAATCACTATTTCATACCATATATGTTTTGTTTCAATTGGTTTTTTTGAATTTTTCCCAAATATACAAAAGAATACAAAAGAAATACCAGTAGAAAACAAAAACAATACCATTATTTGCATGATATTAGTAAAGACTTACAATACATAAAAAATAGAAGCAATAGAAACCAAAACAAAACAGAAAAATAAAAAAAATGACAGTAATTAAATACCGTTTTCCGCTTAGGCGGTGAGTTTAGACCTTTGACATTTATCGACATTATTCGTAAAGCCATTCTATACTCAGACTCAGGGACATGCAAGTGTACATAAGTCTGATGCAACTGAAGAGGTACAGAAGTTGGCAGTCGAGCACAACAAAAAATCTGGTACAGAATAAAAGACACAAATAGTAACCTAAAACTGAAAAAAAACAAACAACAAAATACAGACCAACAGAAAATAAACACAAAACTCCCATAGCAGGGCACAACAAAGGGACTACAAGAGCCAATTCAGCTCGAGGAGTCGAGTAATAAACAATTGTTAGGATCACCCGATCCGACAGACCAAATCTGGGGACCCAGTGTAATCCAGAGGGGTGGCATATATCCAACGATCGGGCTATTGCAGGATCAAAGGTGTCTACGGAGGATTGTCAAGAAAGAAAAAAAAAAAAAAAAAGGGGATAATATATATATACGTTGTATTAATGAAATGATAATAAAGAGAAACCCTCTTGTGTTTGCATCACAGTGGATCCACGGAACAGTTAGCCAGGAGATGTTGATGAGAAGGCTTGAGTGGCCAGACGGTTCAGTGCTTGAGAACGATGCTCAGGACCTCGACATGACACAGGAGAGGTACCAAAAGGAGCTGATCCTGACATGCCTGACTTTTGCTGACCGGATGATGGGAGTAATTCAGGTGAATAGGAAAGACCAATCTGCGCAAGACAGGACTGAGCCTCATCAGAGGTAGAAAATTGATATTGAGTTCCTTGCATCTGGAACAACAGCTTGAAAGGATAACCCCAGCGGTAACGAATCCAGTTACCTGATAGGACTTGTAGGAAGGGTCGGAGAGCTCATCTTTTGGCTAAGGTAGAAGAAGCCAGATCTGCATACAGGCTATAATCTATGCCCTGAAACTGTAAACGTGAGCTATTCCGGGCTTTTAGTAAAAGCGCGTCTTTCGTACGAAAAAAATTAAATTTCACTATAATGTCTCTAGGCGGGCCATTCGATTTTTTGGGGCCTAGGGAGCGATGGACCCTGTCCAGCTCAAGACGGTCTATTGGGAGCTCTGGCACCAGCTCTTGGAACATAGCTGTAACGTAGCCTTGTAAGTCTACAACAGACTCAGGAATTCCTCTAATACGTATATTGCTGCGTCTGGACCGATTCTCATAATCCTCCAGCTGATCTTTTAAAAAAGAAATCTCTTTTTGTGCTGCGTCCATATCTTGATCTAGGCTCTCCAACACTGTCGTAGCGTCATCCATTCTAGTTTCTAGTATATCAGTACGCTGGCCTATCACACGGATATCCCGACGTAATTCCGAAATAATGGACGTTATGGCTTGAGACAGTCCTTCGCGGATCATAGCTCTCATTTTTTGTAAAAAAGTGGAATCTTCATTCGGGGTATTCTCTTGTTTGTTACCTGGCGTAGCATCCATACTGTCTTCGGAGAGCAGCACAGGAGAGGAAGCCGAGGACCCGGAGGAGAAGGCTCCGGCGCCATCTTGGATTTAGAGGCCGCGCCGCAGGATGAGTTCTGAATCGCCGCGGGACGTTTCAATTTGGATGCCGGACCCATCTGGATTGCTTCCCAGGGTCGTTATCAACTTCTGGGTATGTAGAAATGTGCCGCTGGTGCCGTATGACACGCTACTTTTCTTGCTAGAAGCCCGAGGTCGAGCGGAGCCTAACTAGAAAGCAACCATCCGTCAGGCTACGCGCATGCGCCCCCATATACCATATATGTTTTGATCTAACTTGGGGGTGTTGGTACCATAGATGGGACCATTTTATAACTACAGTATTGTCATTTTTTACCATTATAGCTTAAATATTTGTCTTTCCCTTCTTGTATTTTAGGTCAGCCAGATCAATAGAGAAATAAACAACACTTTATATATGGCATCTGAAAACAACTTTTTTACCTTTGGAAAATTTAGTATAGTGGCAGTAGAAGTTTTTTAGTCCAGTACGAAAAAAATAGTTATGACTGCCACATTGTTCCGAATACCTCATCAGGGACTGTATAAACTTGGAAAGCAAAATTAGAGCATAAGGTTCTTTCTTGCTTTATGATTAACGCTATGGTTTATCCTCAGGGACATCTACATTTACCATCATTTCCCTGGCTGAAGTTTTATGTGTCTAAAGTCAGAATGCAGCACAATATGAGCCACAGAAACAAGGATATATGATAGTATTCCAGTTTGGAAAAAGGTTTTATAGGCAATACAAAAGTCTACCCTCAAGGGTATGAACATCTACGATCAACTCCCTTTGGTGTGGTTTTACTGTGTGAGATCAGAATAGAGAGCAATTACAGACACATTTAAAGTACACTGTATGGCTATGTTAAAGTCTGAAAGAAAACTTGGTTATAGAACATAAGCCAATTTCTTCAATTGCTTTAAATTATTTATTACAATAAAGTACAACACTTGCAAAAAGCGAAAAATATGATAACAGCAATCTTAATAAAACTCTCTAAAATCTTTGAAATGCAATATAATACTAATGCTTGGAATATTGTTCTACAATGCAAATTGTTACATTCATTATACTTTATCATACTGGCTCTATTCATTTTACTCTGAAATTGAGCTATATAAATATCCACTTAATGTGCAAAACATTATTTTCAAACAAGCTTTTCCCAAATAGTTTTCTTCTACTACCTGTGCTTTAGTAAGCCTCTTATTGCTATTCCATTCATAGAAAAATAGTTCAGACACAATATTAAATATTTGAGCTAAATTATTGTATTAAAGAAATAATAGGGATAAAAGTACATTTTAAGTTGAATAAACTGCCTTGCACTTATATTAAGCTACATCAGATGGAAGCTGGATGCTTGTCTATTTTTCATATAAAATATTGCAGCTTATCAGCCTCTTGATGTGGTGACTACATTTATTTTTTGGGGGGATTTTGTTCTTTGAAAATGGGACAGAAGCACTGGGAGCTCTTGTCCTCATGTACATAACATAGGTTCCTGTAGTACAATATATAGAAATGCAGGACAAAAACCCGATGACCTTTGTGGCTAGATCAACTTTTTTTTCAGTTAACCAACATATATAACAAAATGCTTTCAAATAGTAGGAAGCAGAGAGAGTTCATTGTTAGTGTTAACATACATTAATAAATTGTAGGACTATTATTATTATTATTATTATAAAGAGTGGGAAAGGGGGTTAAGAGCCTGGGTGGAAGTTATGTGCCATCGTTACCCCTATGGAGAGATTCCAATTTCTCATCTGTATTCCCATTGGTTTCCCTTCAGTCGGAAAGAAAAAACAGCTAAAACAAAACCACATTATTAGAGTAAATGGAGATAAAAATATATATATATATATATATATATATATATATATATAAATATATATACATAACCATTACAAACATGTAAATTATTTACCTGAACAAATAAACCTAGTTGCAGGTCCTCTGGGGTCCACCACTTATAAAAACCTTGGGCTCTGCACCTTACCAACGAATTGCTCCCAGCCGCCCATACACCCAGCTCGGGAACGCCATGACCCTTACTCGTGCAGACCCCCACCAACAAATTTACCAGATCGTCCAACCACACTGGGGACTCCATACCTTAGATGGGTCCCCCCAACATAACTATAAACAAAAAACACACTCCCCCTAAGGACCTGAACCGCCACAAGAGAGACACCTCACTCTTGTGCGCCCCTCCACACCTGCAGTGCCCGTTGAATCCCATCCTGTAAGCCCAGGCACCACAGATCCAAGCCCACATCCGTCAAGTGAACCCCATCCGAACCCAAAAACATACCCGTCTTGACCTCCAGATCCCAATGCCGTACTACCATACCCCCATTACGCATGAAGAACCGGCCCACATCCTTATTCAACTTCTTTCTGGCCTTGTTCAACCGCTCCACCGACCTAGCCCCCGACCAATAAAACCTACCAATCATATCCGACCAGACCACAACCAACCGCTTAGTCCTCAACCATAAAAAAACCCACTTTATATCTCTAATCAACTCCCGAGCCGGCCTTACACCCAAGTCTTTCCCACCAACGTGTAAAACCAGCACAGCAGGTACCCAATCCAGCCCCACAAAACGATTCATTTCCGGCATGACCCAGCTCCAAGTTAGACCCGGCACACCGAGCCAACGCACCAGCCAGGCATATCGAGGGATGCCCAGCTGTCTACCATCCGGACGAACAGCTGCTCTCCGTGCACCCCTCGACACATATGAGTCTCCTAAGATCCACACCAAGCTGGGCAACGCATCTGCAACAAAAACATAATTGAATAAATGAACCCCGACAACCGCCCCATCAGCCACAGACCTTCAAAGTTAGCCCCCCCCCATTGTACACAACTGACTAACTAACGTCCTGCCCACCTCCGACCAGCTAACATCCCGCCCCCCCGGACTCCCCACTTACCGCACAACCAAATGTGGACGAATGTACAGTCGAAAACGTCTGGACTCCCAACGACCAATCTGCCTAATGACCTCCTCACTTAAACCCCACCTAGCTGTCTCCGTGGCAGCCCCAATCCGAAAGGAGTGCGACGAGAATTCCTTGTCATTCAAACCTTCTGCTCTCAAGCACTTCCGAAACACCGCCAAAAACTGAAACCTAGACAACGCCTTCCCATCCTCATGTATCAAGAAAGGGCCCTCCCCAACTGGCCTAACCCTCAAAAATTCCCCCACTGCTGCGACCGGGCAAGCAACACCATCATCCACCTTTGCCAGTTCAACCCCAAAACCCTTGCCCAATTGGTCTGTCTTCGACCGAGCAATCCACAGGCTAACACCATTCCTCCTCCAAACTACCTCACACCGTTGCAACCCCCCTGGGCGACGAGTCGCCGGGCTAACCAACTCCCCTATCCGCATAGCACCAAAAAATGCCAAAACAAAAGCCACCCTGAACAGCAGCCCCTCAAACCCGGATGCACAAACCTCCTGCAACCTACCCAACACCGCCCGTAACACATCAAAAGACATCGGCTTCCGCCGATCCCCCACCAGGTGTCCCTTCCTATAGCCTTTTTAAACCTGACGAACTACAAAGTCTTTTGTGACATCCCTCCAACCCAACAATTTAAACAAGAACGCCAATGCCGCCAGCTTGCGGTTTACCACCGAAACCGACACCCCTTCAGCAAATCAACGACATAAAAAATACAATAACAGATTCAACCCATTAAATTCTACCCCAGACCCACCAAACTGAGAACAAAAACGGAACCCATCCACCCACACAGCCGAGTATGCAGCCCACGTTGAAGGACTCACGGACTGCCGAACCATACCCGCTAGGAATCCAATGCGATCCTCCATAACGCCGACGGGCACCCGACTCCTCGCCAGGCCGCTTCTGGTGCCAACTACCGGAACCAATCCCACTGAAATTGAGACAGGGCATCCGCTATGTTATTCGTTGCACCCCGCACATGAACCACCCCCACCGCAATATTCAGCCTCAAGCACCTCAACACCAAATGCCTCATCAGCCGAATCACCGGCCTGAACGAGGCCGTGAAAGGGTTCACTACCTGAACAACACCCATATTGTCGCAACAGAAACGAATCTTCCTGTTCGCCAATTTGGGACCCCAGATCTGACCCACTCCGCCGGCCAGGCCTCTGCATTCCACTCCCCTTGAAAATAGGCACCATACCCAGCCCCTCCAGCCGCGTCCATGAACAGCTCCAGCTCTGCACTGACAACCGGCCCATCCATCCACACCGAGCGCCCGTTATATCCCTCCAGAAATTCTCCCCAAACCACCAGATCTGCCCTCAGCTCTCTATTCAGCCGAATAAAATGCGTTGGGCGCCGAATCCCAGCAGTAGCGGCTGTCAATCGCCTGGCGAATATCCGCCCCATAGGCATGATTCTACAAGCGAAGTGCAACTTACCCAACAGGGATTGAAGCTCTTTCAGCTGCAATTTTTTGCACCTGCAGGCCCGAACCACCTCTTCCACCATCCCACACAACTTATCCTCCAGCAACCAGCACTCCATGGCTTCCATGTCAATCTCAATGCCAAGGAAGGCCAATTCCGACTTTGGCCCTTCCGTCTTGTCCGCCGCCAACAGAACTCCAAATCTCTCGGCGAGGTACTGCAGTGAACCCAACTGCACCCCTGCAGACTGACGAATTGGCCGGGCGGATACAAAGAAAGTCAGCCAAGTAGTGAATAATTGACAGAACTTGGGTCACATCCTTCCCCACCCACTCCAAAAAGGAACTGAACGTTTCAAAAAGTGCGCAAGACAAGGAACAGCCCATAGGCAGACACCGATCCACATACAACACCCCTTGGCACTCGCACACCAAAAAACGCTGACTTTCCTGGTGAACCGGCAGCAAGCGGAAAGCCGCCTCAAAATCGGCTTTTGCCAATAGAGCCCCCTTTCCATAACGCCGCACCCACTTAAGCGCACAGTCAAACGAAGCATAAGACACCGAGCATAAAGCAGGGTCTATGGCCGCATTAACTGAGCCCCCAAGGGGATACAACAAATGATGTATAAGCCGAAACTTCTTGGGGACCACCCCCAACGGAGACACCACCAAACCCTCTATTGGTGGCTGTGCAAAAGGCCCCCCCCATCCTGGCCAGCTCCACTTCCTTGGCCAATTTTTCCGTGACAACCGTAGGACGGTCCAGGGCTGATTTTAGATTCCTCGCCCGAGGCGAGGGGGCCCCCAACGAGCAAGGAATCCGAAACCTCTCCCTAAAACCCAACTCCAACAAGCGAGCCACGGCCCTGTCCGGATATCTACTTAGAAAGGGGGCCATCCTTTCTACCATCACCGGCGTCCTCCCTTTTACCAGCAAAATCCCCTTGTCGACCCCTTCTGTGACAGAAACACCGAGCCAGCCCGTGGGCCCCGCCACATGCGGAACATTCGTGCCAGAAGCGACAGGCTGCGCCAAATCGGCAAGTGGCTTAATTGAATTGCCAGCATAAACCCTTTTTTCTGAGGGCCGGGGACCCCACGGCGACCTGACCCCCGGCCCCCCCAAGAAAGGGCGTACTCACCACCCTCGCCGGCGTCATCAATTTCATCCACAAACTGATGTCCCTATGGTCCCAACGGATTGACGGCCGTATGGCCTTGCATTGCCGGAACTGCTCATCATAGCGTAGCCAGGCCAGACCCCCATACACTCTATAAGCTTCTCCAATAGCATCTAGATAACAGAACAATGCTGAACAATGTTCAGGCGCCTTTTCTCCAATGACACTAGCCAAAATGGCAAACGCCTGCAGCCAATTGGCAAATGTCCTTGGAATCAACCGCACACGCCTCTGCTCCTCTTCACCCTTCTTCCACTCACCCATGCCACGGTCCAAATTAATGCGCTCCAACGGCAACAAGGAAAAAATGTCCACAAAGTCCCCACGCCAAATCTTTTCCCTCACTTCTTGCTTCAAATGGGCCCCCAAAGGTCCCTCAAAACAAACATAGACCTCCCCTTTCGCCGCATCACCCACACTCACCTGGTCACCAGCCGAAACAGCACCATCACTGGAGGGGTCCCGCTGCTCCACATCCAACGCCTCTCCCACACTGCTGCCCCCTTCCTCCCGATCACTGACCCCTCCCCCAGCCGGGGCCCACTGTGGCGACCAGCAGCTGCAGGGGCCAACCCCCCGAGTTCTCCCGCCGCCCCACCTGCGGCTAACCCACCCCCATTAGGCCCACCCAGCCCCAACAAAGCTGAACGCAACACACCCAAGATATCCTGCAATCCCTGCTGTCCCCCCCAACCCATCAGACCCAGTACTGCCCCACCCAGATCTAGCTCCCCCAATGCCCCCCAAAGAAAAAAACCCCACGGACTTACCGGGACCAGCCGATCCTGAAGCCGCACCACCAGATCCCTCCGTGCCTGCTCGGGGCCCCACACGCCCCGCCCTCCTCGTCCACCTCCTACAGCTTGCCTTCAGAGCTGGGGCAGCATGGTTTGCTCAGTGGCTAACACTCATCTTTTCAGCATTAGGACACTATATGCAAGGAATTTGTATTCTCCCCATGTTTGCGTGGGTTTTCTCTGGGCACTCCCGTTTCCCAAAATCATATAGTTAGGTTAAATGGCTTCACCCAAAAATTGTCCTTAGACTGTATTAATGGCACATGACTATGGTAGGGACATTAGATTGTAACCCCTTGGAGGGACAGTTAGTGATATGACAATGGACTTTGTACAGCCCTGTTTTCAGTGTCGGATGTTAGCACAAAAAGTAAATACATTTGTTCATGAATTCCTCCTACACTTTAAATGATAATGTCTTTCATTCCAGGCGTTTGATATCTGTAGATATCTTGGTATAGAAATTTGGGAGAAGGGGTTTAAAACAAAACTTTTACACTTTCTTTATTGCAACTTTTATTCTTTAAAAAATATTTTTCCCAATAACATGAAAATTGCATCAAATCAAACAAAAAGAATTGTTTTATTTAAATAAATATGTTCCTCTATCTTCATCTACTAAAATTCATGAAAACCAGAGCACCAATTTTCTTTTCATTTTGATTTTGAATTGCAATGTAGGTCAATCAATTTCTCTGCAATAGTAACAGGCTTTTTGCTTTGTCAATGTAAACTCTGATCACGTCATAAATAAATTTTGAGCTCCTTTCTAAAAAGCCACATGAATTGCAATTTATTTTTTGCTATCCTGCATTTTAAGCAATGCATTATGCTGTTTTCACATTTGGCATCTATTTATATGCATGGTGACCTGGATTTGGTTTAGTTGAAAAGGAGTTTGATTTAACTTTATTAATGTAAACTTTAGCAAGAATGGAAATTGAGCTGCCACCAGAGACCTTATTTTCTTTCAGCTTTAACCTACGGAGCACTGTCATAATCATGTCCTAATTTGTCTGACAGAAACTCTCCAGAAAAGTTATAATGCCACAACTTGGGATACAACAGTTGACTTTGAATTTGCAATGAAGCTTCACACAGCTGGCTTCCTGGCACTCATCAGAACAAGTCTCTGGCTCCATTAGAGACAGTACAACCTCTGTCTGTCCCGTAAAATCCAATTTGAACTGCCAAATATTTCTTTAACCATGAGAGTGACTTAGAAACCACAAAAAAAATGATTCCCCCGTTGAAGTCTGTGTTCTTAGATTTGAATCAGTCCTACTTTAAGCCAACCTCTTTTTATAGATCCCTTTCTCTACCTGATCAACTCCAGCGTGCTAATGATTTAAATGATAACAAATCCAAAGCACGTTTCTCAGGCTTAATTTTCCATTTGGAAGTGAAGTTGATGATATCATATATTGACTTCAGCTCAAGCTGCAGCTGTTCGTCTTTCCTCTGTAACCTCTGTTTTCAATGAACTTTGGTCACTTGTTACTACAGCTGCTCCACCTGCAGCTGCTGGGCTCTGGAGACTTTTTTGGACTTCTATACCCAGCTGAAACTCTTGTTTTGTGCTTTTCATCTCCATCTGGAAGTGTGATCTAAGCTGTGATTCTGCCAGACTTCTGCTTTAATAAAATTGATTAAAATGTTTTATTTACCTTCCAAGGAGCATTTACATGCAGACTTATATGTCAGATACTTGCAGTAACATAAATATTACCCTACATTGTTTGGTGTAATTTTGCTCTATACTGTCACTGTAAATATATAATACTGAGGAGTCTAGGGACTATTAAAAAGGCACACATTCACTGCTCACTTATAAGTACACATACATAAAATTTTATTACAATCTTTTGCTGCGGGTTTTAGTGGACTTAATGCACCTGTGCCAGCTATTTCAGTCACCCTGCTTCATTATCCATATAATACACACTTTAAATATCTTTTTTTTCTGCCAAAACTGTATTTAAATGAATAAATCATGCAAGGGTAAACTGGGAAATATATAACCCTAACAGCTTTACACAGGAATGCATTTTGTCAACTGACTACCTTAGTGGTTATACAGTATGTAACAGAATGGGGCAAATTTATTGAAATTCCCCAAGACTGGAGGAGATAGAGTATCATAGAAGGCCTGGCTAATCCAGCAATTGGTTGGCAAATATTTTCAATCCTGGACTAGATCTGTTCCAGGTTTGCTGAATGTCCCAGGTTCTCCCATGATAGTCTATCTTCTCCAGCCTTGGTGAGCTTTTATAAATCAGGCCCAATGTGTTTGGGATTTTTTACAAATATTCTAAATTGCCACTCTGGAGAAAAGATCATAGTTAGGGATGAGCGAGCGAGAATATTACGTTGGTCATACAGTTGGTCGAATGATACATTTGTATCTGTAACAAATGTATCATTAGTTGGAGATACTTATATTACAATGTCAGGAGGTTCTCCTTTGCCGGCATCTTCTCAATGACTGCACCTGTGGCTGCATTCAAAAGTGTGCGATCCCCGGGGCACTAGAGGTTAATTAACTTCTAGTGCCTCAGGGGCCTGAATGCAGCTCTGGGAATCCTCCTGTTTTAAATTCCTCTTGCGTTGGTTTTGCGAAATCGGTTCACCAAAATTTAGTGGAACCAGAAGCATTCTCGCTCATCTCTAATCATAGTGCTATTAACAGCTTGATATTAGGACAGAGTCCCGAAATAAGGCCCAAAATATGGTTTGTTGTGACCTTGTTGGACAAATTTTTCTAGTGTTGCTACCGTGTTTCCCCGATTTTAGGACATCTCCATTAAGTAAGCCAGAGTGATCAGAAGGGGACAATCAATGGAACATGAGTGATCATGAGTGACTTTCAACAATAAATGTGTACTGTAGTCTTCTTCATAGAAAAATAAGACATCCCTTGAAAATAAGACCCAGGGCATATTTTGGCATATCAAAAAATATAAGAGAGTGCCTTATAATAGGGGAAACAGGGTACCAGTGGCAGGCCTTAAAGGATGTGTGTGTTTGATTTACTAAAGTAGTTTAAGCTATTCACTTAGAAAAGTTATTTATTACTTAGCTTAGCGGATGTGGTAAAAAAAAAAAAACAATCACTGTGTAAAAAGTACCCAATCAAATAGAAGGGGATGTTAAAATAATTACATTTGCTTTCAATTGATTGGTTGTTTAAAGTCAGGAAAGCTTTTTTCTAATTTAGTCATATGATTTATCTTTGTTATTGTACTTATTTATTATTGTTATTCTCATGTATCCAAATTGCACTTACCAGTTGGCAACTTACACTGTACTTTGGTTTTTCGCACAGGAGAGGCAAAAGAATATATTGTTTATGTAACCTTATTACTTATGTTATGATCCCATCAATGCAGACCCATATGTGTGGTTATATCTTGCTTTTAACGTTTTTATTTTATAATTATTCAGGTAGACTTCCAAAAGGTAGATTTAAGGGTTCTCCCTTGCTCTATCTATCTATCTATCTATCTATCTATCTATCTATCTATCTATCTATCACAGTCTTTGCATTCAAAGTCCTAGACAGATAGATAGATAGATAGATAGATAGATAGATAGATAGATAGATAGATAGATAGATAGATATAGAGGATTTACTGTATCTCAGACAGCTGTAGCATTCATAAATACTCTTCTGAGTTTTGCCAGGGCTTTCTTAGTTGAATTTTAATGTTGTCATTAATAATGTACTCAGTTGCCAGGTCACTAGTCTATACATCAAAATAAAGCCTGAATTCTTTTTGTTAGCATTCTACAATAGGGGTGAACTCATAATAATAGGAATCTGTGATTGGAAATTCTGTCAGCTGCACAGAGATTCCACCTAATTTATTCCCTCAGAAAATGCTTGTTGCAGCTGGTGTTTCAGAGTTTTTCTTCTATAAACACAGCACTTTTAATATTGGAAAAAGCAGAGCCACAGAGCAATAATGATGCATGTCATAAAATTAATGTGTTTTCTTAAAACTGGCTTAATATATGTAACAATCCCCTGGATTAATCATTTCCTTATATAAGACAGACATAATAACTGATGAAATATATTGGTGAAACTGTATTTTATACAGAAATTAAAATCCGTTGAGTGACAGAATAGATCTCTGAGGAACTCCCTTGAATATATAGGTCTGCTTCCTATTTACTTATTTAAGAATAAAATACCTTTGGTTCAAATGCCATGAAATAATAAAGTCAATGTGACAATGTGACTTTTCATGTATGTGAAGTTCACTAAATGATTTTACCTGTTTTTTGGAATTATTCTTTAAAATGGTTGAAGAAGAGGTTCATGCAGCATGCTGGCTTAAATACGCACGCCTACCGTCAGGAACTTTGGCTCTTTGTGCAATCTGTGACACACTTCAACCAGTTTTATGATAAACAGCACTGTTGGCAAACAATGTTGGATTATTCAAATTTTCTGAAGGGAACCTAGAAAAGGGAAATAATAGAACAGGAACAATAAACAAAGGAAAGGAATAGACCTTCAGGGATAGGGTGGACTTTCAGGAAAGGGTTTACAGATTTTGTTTTACAAATTGTTATTTGAGCATTCAGTATTGGATAGAATTGCTTTAAATTGTAAACTTTCACATAGTTGTTTTAAAGAAGTGTTTTGTGGACTTTATAATTAAATATATTTTAATTTATAATGCAATATGGAATCTTAGGAGTTTTTTTAGTAGTCATACTGTATGTATGGGTCCCTCCTGATTTATAGAATTGTATAACTTACCTTTTTACTATGCAAACTCCAAGAGCTACTATTCTAAATAAGTGAATGTGACACTTGCTATGCAGTCACTACGGGTAAATCAATCATTGTAATCTAAAACAAATACAACAGGAAGATACCCCGATTGTGAGGAAGAAAAATTATACAATGTGATTAAAAAAAATCTACTCAATACAAAAGATAGAATTCAGTTGGTAAAAACTGTGGTGGATGGAGGGGATGTATCCTAGATGGAGGATATCTATCTACTTATTTTCTGGACACAGACCTTTTATAAGCCAAGGCAGAGTTAATGGACAGGGAAAATAAAGGGGAAATTGGAAGACGAGCAGAGGCACTTAGGTAGGCATTAGTTGCCCTCAATAAGGATTGCAGGGGAAAAGGTGCAGGTCTGTTCCCTGCATGTGGCTAAAAACAAACTTCCAAAGGTCGCAATAAACAAAATACAAAAATAAAAAGAAACCAGTTTAGACATTTCTATGGAGAATTTTATTTACCAACTAAACATTAATGTATTATTCGGAGAAAACAGAGATATTACATACTTCAATCAATTTGGCATACAAAATGTTTTTTGTATTCTACACTCTAGTGTAATTAATTGAAATGATTTAAAAGCAAAAAAGTCCCCATATTAGGAATACTCAATACTGTCACCTGTCACCAAATGAAAGACACACTTTCCCAAAAAAAAAAACATTCAAATAGTGTGCTAATGTATATTATATTGTAATATATTGGAACAATGTGGGCTTCCTAGATGTATGAAACTCCTTCTGTATGTATCTACTCCAGTTTGGTTCAGCTCTGCTTCAGTGGATTTAAGCCAACTGTGTTTGGCTCTGCACTATAGCTCATTCAATCTGCAAACCAAAATTGGTCTCCATCCAACTCTTGGGTGATTTTTCCTCTGAACTTGGAACAGGAGAGCTCGAAGTTCTCTAGACCTGATGAAGCAGACATTGTTTCCGCGAAACACATTTCTTTTAGAGATCCTATGTTTACTGTTGTGTTAAACAAGTATGTTTTTAATTGTTTTTTTAACATGAACTATAAAAACCACAATATTTTGAGCATTTTAATATTTTGTTAATTAGTATTTTGTGGAAAACATGTCTAGCTGCCTTAAAAGTCCCATTTGTGGTTTCTCTTGATTTGCCTTGTTACCTTCGAAATGTTAAAAGTGTATGTCAAGAACCTTTAAAAATATTTAAATGATGTAGGTGAGATATCCTATTGGGTTTAATGTTTGTTGTTTAATTTTTCCTTCTATTCTATATTAACCACCTGAGCGTTACACTGATGTCTAGATTTCTGTACCAAAAGCGTTACAGGTTTTCATGAAATTTTTTTTTTTATATCGTAGACCTGTAACTTACAGAAATATGTCCGAATAGGGGTCTAGTAGATATCATGAGTATAAAAAATGTTTGAAACACACAATCATGTAAAAAAAAAAAAAAAATTACCTTTAATAAAATTAAAGGAAAAACACAAAAATCAGCTTAAACAAGAATACATAAATAAATTAAAAATACTGAAAATGCGATAATTCGGTATACTGTATAGTAATATATTTTTCTAAAACACCTCCCTAGTGTCCGTCACATACCTATAGACAAAACCACATAAATATATTTTCTATTATTTTGTATTGGATTGGATACAGGAGTTTGTATTCAATCCAATACAAAATGAATGAATGAGTTTGAATTTCCCGCACACGCGCCGACGTCATCACGCACGCACGCACAAGAAGCCGGTCAGCTTTTTTTTCTCCCCTGGCCGGCTTCTTGTGTTAGAAGCACCCGATGCTGGACGGAGAATGACGTGGGACGATCAGCGGGACCAGGTAAGAAGCCGGCCGGCATCTTGTGGTCCGCCGGCCGGCACCTTACTGGTCCCGCTGGTATAGGAGACGGCACCCGACGCTGGAGAGGGAGATCGACGCTGGAGGACGACTCTGGAACACGGACCCGACGCTGGATGAGCACAGCTGGACCAGGTAAGTGAGATTTTAATATAGTCGGAAAAGTACGGGGTTATCGATAGTTGCAAATATTTTTTGCACGGAAAATTAATTTAAATATTAATTTAATATTAATATTAATATTAATTTAAATATTAAAATAGGTTAATACTCAACAATAAAACAGGCAGTTTTAAAGATACTTTGTCTTTACTAGAATTAAGTTAGAGAAGAACTGAACCCTGGGAGCTTTTAATTGTTATAGTGTACCTGTTACAGATATTCTGTAGTTTCTGTTTAAACAAAAATATTTGGAATACTTCTTAATGAATCCGAAACAAAATAAAAAATATTTCTGTTGCATATAGACTTATAAATGATATAAAACTCTAGACTAGAAAATGTACTTATTTTTTTGAAAAACATATTCTAGAGTGAATCTCCATATGAAATCCATAATTCTAGCTTTGGACAAAGTTGCTTTACTGTGGGTGAGAGCCAAAATAAATTATTAAAGTCTAAATCCAGTCTATTTCATTTGCTAAAAATATCTAGAGTATCACAATGTTTTTGCATAATTATTTAGTTTAAATGAATGGATTTTGCATACTTTTTTAAATTAACTTCACATAGATCCAAAATGGATTTTATAATATAGATAAATCTTCTAAAAGTAATGCAAATTTATTCTAGAAAACTTGTAAAAAAAACTGTTATAGAATCACTCTAAACAATAATAATGTTTAACAATTTTAGCTGTAGGCAACTTTTAATTGCTGACAAGCAGTCAGGCAAGGACAAATTACTTCTCTACGTTTATTACTATTAATCGATATTTGCATATTTAAATCTGTCTGAATTTGTAATTCTTAACTATTAGACTTAAAAGAATAATTACTTCCTGAAAATATCTGACATAATCTGCAACCATAACTTTTTATTTCTTATGTATATATCATAATGTAAAGCGGTTGCAAATCTTGGAATAACAAGAAACAGTCTAAAATAGAGATTCAATGTAAGATAGGGACCTGCAAGTTCCTGAATTCAGGACTGTAAGAGGATGGGTTACCTACTCTTGCAGCAAGCACCATTAGGGTTTATTATCTGCAAGGGTGGATAAGCATCAGGAGCATGTCGGTCTCTAGGCTTGGAGAATGAGGAGAAAGAGATTCAGGGGTCTTTCAGTGTGTGGTTCCAGTGCCCCCAAGATTGTAAGCTACTTGACTGGACATTCTGCCTCTTCTTTCTGCTGATGAAATCCCTAGACTATATCTTTGGACTAAGCCTATGTATGTGTCATTTGCCCCGCTTGAAAAGAGAACCCAATACCATTTCAGCCATTGCTAGGGAGTGAGTGCTACATTTTATTTCCTAATCTATTTTTATAGTAGCCAGTTGGCATAAAAATGCCAAAGATAAATTATTATACATTATTATTTTCCCTGAGGTTGGAAGAAAATGAATTATGAGTATTCTTATTAAAGGATAGCTTTTATCTTCCCACAGCGGAGCCTTTGGCCAAGTCAAGTAGCCAGACTCTAAAATCTTGTTTAAACAAAGTTAATGAGAAAATAAATATTTTGATTTGAATTAGTTGTTCATTAAAAAAGTAAATATTGGAGCTCAGCATTAGAACTGTCTCAACCTGAACTTCAGGCAATGCCTATGTATTGTGTCTCTGAATCGTTTGTGTCTTTCTAAAGGGTTTATTATAACTCATAACCTCATTGTTTTAGACAGCAATGTGGTTGTCATTTATTATTAGAGACTGAAAACAATATTGGCACATGCACATAATTCTGATTTGCAGAGGCACAAATAATGAATCAAGAATAATGGATAATACCAGTATCTATGAGCTCAATATAAACACCCAGAGAATAATAGAACAAGGAAAGCTTGAACAGATAGTACTCATTTTTTTCCTGTTATACAGGTAGTCCCCGGGTTACATACGAGATAGGAACTGTAGGTTTGTTCTTAAGTTGAATTTGTATGTAAGTCGGAACTGGTACATTATTCTAATATATGCAATTAGGAGAGAGACGTTTGTTTCAACATATTGAAGTAGCATGGTGTCAGTTACTGTAAAAAAACCTCACTGTGAGGTAATCACAA
>NC_092859.1:81119596-81224077 GCF_032062135.1 Pyxicephalus adspersus | reverse complement strand
TGAAGTATATGTAAGTTGAGAAAAGTGTAGCAAGGAGTAACTACGGCATAAGTTTATCCCCGGGTGGAATCCATGAAAAGGGGGAAATATACCTTGTAGATAACATTTAAGCTCAATAATGTGGAAAGAGGCATGTACAGTTCATCTCTAACATGATTGAAGAAATACAGGCAAAAAGGAAGTCTCATACATCAACTTTGCTCTCTTACTTCATGAGGAAAAGCTGTACCAATCTGCCTAAAAGTGCAACCTTTTCATAATTAAAAATACCTAAAAGATCGCCTTCTTTAATGAAGTAAGCAATATTAAAAATATAATAATACCTCTAAATAAATTGTAGCTTGATAAATCTTGATAAAGAAAACAGGAAAGCAACTTAATTTGCCATTTTAATATAAATACCAGCTGGGTGATTTATAGTTTAGTTAGGTTACTCTAGGGGGTCTACTTATAATACAGTGAATTTGACATTTACTAAAACATTCCCTGGTGAAGAATTAATTAATATAATTAAAGTACATGAACTTAGAAGATTCTCCACCAGAGAATGTTTTAGTGAATGTCAGAATGCTTTATAAATAGACCCTTAAGTGGTATTTTTCTCAAAATGAATTATTTTTACTAATCTTTCTACAAAATCCCATCAACAGTTCTTACAATGAAATATTAGTTGCAACTGTCGTTATAACCGGATGTAATCAGGTAAAGTCACTTATTCGTTCACATTCTATGAGTCAGTATCTCAAAATATTTTTTATGCTCCTTTTTCATTTTCTGTAGGACAGTTTGTTTTCCCCAGAAATTGTTTCTAATTTCTCAGTGATAGTAACAGTACCAGCTTGTAATGTTTACAGGGAGAAACCAGAAACAATCTGCCTTTTCATTCTGTGTCTTTCAAGCAACTATCCCCTTTTTATCCTAGGCTTTTCCTTTTGGAATAAATGCATCCAAATCACCAGCTGAGACTTTCGAAGCTTGTTTAAACAGTTGAATAAAGGCAATTGAGAAAGGGCCATTGAAAAACATCAACAAGGCAAAGTGATGGGAACACTGAAAATGAAACATATCCCTGCTAATCTGGGAATGTTTCATCATCTCTTATCGAAAGTTTTGTGCCTGTCAAAAATGTCAAGATTGGTTTTGCGCATTACATTTTTATTATGGATTTTGAACACACCCATTGGATGGTAGTGTGCTGGAGTCATCACTTTTTATGTACACATAATTAAAGCTAAACTACTTTTTATAGTTTAGCTATAACTCAGTTATTTCTTTATTGTACCGTTTCCACATTGTTTGAATATTTTTTTTTTGATTATTATTATTTCTCCATTGTTTTTTATCTTTTGTTCATTTAAAGCTAAAGTTTATTCTATTTGCCTATTGCTTTTCTTTGGAACTTCTTATTCTTATACTTCTTCTAGACTTCATTACATTATTATTTTAGACCCAGTGACATCACCCTTGAGTTTTTCTCTATGTAATAGAGGTAAATTATAGCTTGTGGGGGGGCTGTATACAGCTTCCAGAAAAAAGTCACAGTTCCCTCCCTGAATTTGTACAACTCACATGCACAAGCTCTGATTCTGGGAGAGCAGCTGCTCTAAGATCGTTTTTTTATGGGGACACTAGTGCTCGGACAAGGAAAACCAGCTAGGCATTAAAGTATGCCGACGGTGTTTGTACTTTCCCCCTGAAGATGCATGTCATTATGTAAAACTGTCTGGTCATGGAATACTCAGCTTTGTTACAACCTTTTTATTTGCATATTATATTTTTGATTGTATTTGTGGATTGCACTATATAGTTCTTTTTTTTAATTAATTTATTAAACTATTTATGTTGTAATTGTTTAATATTGCCACAAAATTTCCTGCTTTTTGGCTCCTTGGTTCAGTAAGTCAGTCATTGGCCCAATAGACCCCCTTACCTTCAATTTTCTCACTGCATTACACATCCAAAAACATACTTAAACCATTACAGTTTCCTTTATTTTTTTTTCATTTATTTTTACAGTAATTTAATACTCCCTCGGTGATACAGATGTCGTTGATACTGAAAGGATTGACTGAAGTTACATTTACCTCCAAATATTTCTGCCATTCCTGGAAGAATATTATGTATAAAATAATATATATTATTACATTTGAATGCAAAATAATAACACTACAAAGACATGTAATATTAAGCTTAAACAGTAATGATTTTCTTTAGGAGCTTTTTGTGTCCAAAACTTTGTATTGTGACAAAAAGAAAAAAAAATATGCTAAAGGTTTATAAAGACAATTTGCAGATTTTATTGTATAAACTTAATTTATAGTTTCAATTCTAAATCATATATAATAAATAACAAAATAAGCTTAGATCTTTCATTTTTTTCAGCATGCTGTTATCCTTTCATGCAAATTATTGTCTAACCTTATTCAAATTGTTGTCTTTCTACTTCCTACTGATCACTTCTAAGATCACATCTGATCAGATTCATGTACAAACTTAAATAAATTGATCTTAGTACAACTGATTCATTCATAAGGGCCAGTTATGGAATAGTACCACATCATGCTCATTCAGATGGACAGTCACAAAAAACTGTTGATCAAGGCAACATCCAATTGCTTAGGGCTGGATTTGGCCACCAGGCTAAGGTACAGAATCAAAGGTCACAGTCTAGGGTCAGGCTCCTAAAACTGCTGGACCTGCTTTACATTAAGTGTTGACCACAATACATTTACTGGGAGAAAAACACTGTTTTCTTTGGGGCAGAGGAGTTAGGTACCCAAAAATGGTAGAGCAGAAGAGATATGAGGGGTAGCCAATCATCTAAAAGTAAATATTCAATGGCTAGATATTAGAAGGTCCCTCGGGTCTGAATGGGAACATAACAACTATGTAGTCACCAATTTGCAAATAACGAGATGGAATAGGAAGCCCCAGCCTGATTTAATTTGATTTTGTTTCATAATTTGTTTTAGATAATGCTGTATCCAAAGAGTTGTACAGTAGGGATGAGGGAGTGAAATTTGTAATTTCAATCTCGTGGCGAATCGGGCCTTTCTTGCTTACAGAACAAGCAAGAACGGCCTTGTGATTCGCCACGAGGTTGTGTGCTTGCTGAATTTAGAGTTCATCTGAGTTCACCTGCGTGCCATCAAGTTTGTGTGCCTCCAATCAGCTTTGACTGCAGGTTCCCTCGGTACTTATCAATACAGCCCAGTGACCGTGGAAACTGAACTCAGATAAACTCGCCTGCAGTCACAGCTGATTGGAGGCACCTGCGTGCTTCCAATCAGCTGTGACCTCAGGTTCCCACGGTCACTGGGCTGTAACAGCCCAGGGACCGTGGGAACCTGCTTCCTGAACTTCAATGGAATTCATAAAAATCGCTTTGCCAATTTTCGGGAGACTGTCAGAGGCTTCCCGCTCATCCCTATTGTACAGGATACATAGAGTAGAAGAGTAATTCAGCATCCATCAAAGTATACTGGGCCCTTCTTCCAAGCTGCTTTCATGATGGCCTCCCTAATAATATACTAATAAACATTACATAGAATGTCCCAAGGCCTTTTTTAATTACCCAAACAGGTTAGTGTGCAGTGTATTTGGTCTAGTTCCTATTACTCATAAATAATAATTCATATTACAATGTCATACAAGTAGTCTGCTTTAAAATCTTCAGAGATACCCCATAGCTATATTTTTTTCCTACAAAGTATTTTTTCAAAATCAAGGAATTAAGAGCCTTCGTCCCTCTCCAGTGTAGACACCGTATGTACTAATGCTGTGACCACCTCTAACCCCTCTGTTGTCTCTGTGACTTCAGCTACATCTTGTTATACATGTCGTAAATCAGCCTGATGAGCAGTCTCCTATTCAGCAATCGGATTCTTTATGCAAACTCTACTGGGTAAAGCCTGTATTATTTCTCACAATTCACAGAGATACCTATGGAAGCATAGCAGTAAAAAGAAATGGGTCATTTTCTGGGCCTGTATTATTAAAGCTCTTTAAGGCTGGATATACTTTCACCAGTGAAGCTGGGTGATCCATCAAATCTGGAATGGATCTGGTCAAGGATTCAAAAGATTTGCTAGCAAAATACTTTGAAGAAATTCATTACAGGTTGGCTGAATCACCTAGCTTCACTGATAAAATCTATCCACTCTAGCCTTCGAGGGTGTAATAAACCAGGTCCACAGAGTCCATGCTCCACCAATCTGGGGAACCGAACTGGGAGAAGAGGTTACAATTGGATTAACCAACTCATTCTGTGGTTCTGTGCAGTCTATGAAGGAGTATTGCCTCTCAATAAGCCTCAGTGAACTTGTGATGAAGGGAACAGCCACCAAATACTGGGTACTGGCTACAGAAGATGATTGCTGCTCCATGTGCTGCAAGTCCCACCCCAGCGAGGATCAGGGAAGGAAATACTATCCCAGCCCATGTCCAGTAACTTCATTGGTGCCAGAGGAAACATATACTGTTGAAGATCAACTGTCCTTCCGCCATCTAGGCATTGCTGTCAAGTGGGTGTTTGGTGACCCAAAGGTGTGATTTCACAAAGGAGGAAGTGGAAGCTCATCAGGTGCTCAAACCACCATATCCAGGCTACACCCAAATGATGTGTATTTTTTGTACATTGATGTGCATATATTTTTCACAGCATGAATCAAAATACTTAATATGATACATTTTCCTAATGTACACTGCTACATGTAACTTGTTGTGCTGCATTGTAATAAAACATTTCTTACATAGAAGCAAAGATGTAAAAGGAGACTGTTTTCACTCAGTGGATGAAATTATTCCCAATTGCACAAAGCAGCAGCCAGTCTGCCAGTCTCACCTGAAGCATTATGACAACTACTTACTAAGGTAACTGACAAACATTTCTGTGGTTGGTGGGTGTCTATCCTCGAAAGGTGTTTTAAAATTCACACACTGCACAGACCATTTGCAGCTTTTACCTGCCATTGGAATTGGTATCACCTACTGACAACTGTGTGATGGAGCTCATTTTTCTAATTTTCTTTCTAATACCCCTTCTACATTGCAGACCATTCCTCCATAATTCTCTTGGACACTTGGTCTGCAATGCCTAGAGGGGCTAAGAATACTGCAGGTTGCCTTTCCAGACAGGCCTGGATTAAAGGGACCTTGGGAGTGATAAAGCAAGGCCTGCATGACTAAGGGGCAGCAGGGAGCAGGCAGCATAACGGTTAATAGCAAAGAACTGTTGAGCAGGGGTGAAGTTAAAAATAGGAGGGTTTAAAGGGATACAAGTGTGGTTTTAGCAAATGGTGGGGCATTCACTTTTAAGGACAGAGAGATGAGGAAAGTTTTGCCCACCCACCTGCCCTTCATTGAGTACAGGGGTTGAATGGGGCTGTAAATATCATGATGGTTCAGATCCTTGGTAGGAAAATGGAGGATGGTCTCAAGGACTAGTAACCAAAGAAGAAAAAGTTTTTCAGGACATAGTTAGTTTGTATGTTAGTGTTATGTTTATAGGGATAATTATTGTTAATGAAAGTTATGATTGTTAATATGGTTATTTTTTTGTTATTTATTTAATTTGAAATAAAAGGCCTTCGGGCCAATACCCATCGTTTGGTGTTGTGTGTTAATTTTAAGGGGTTAAAGATGGGGGGTACTGAATGCCAGTGCTCTTCGGTGCCACAGTCATGTCCTACCCTTTGTTGCCTAATGCAGTGGCTGAGCACAATCAAGTAAACAGGCAGCACACATTACAGGAGTGCATATACAGGAAACAGAGGCGGCAAATGTTCTGGCCACTAAAAGTTCTGTTCCCCCAGCAAACAACCAGTCTGATCTTTTATCAAAAGCTTTTCCCATCAAAGGTATTTGCAGAGGTATGTGTCTGCGTGGCTTTTATTTATGTGGTTTAGGGATAACTTGTACTTTACTCAAGCTAACTCTGTATTTACAACAATAAATAAAGCCTGTGATAAACCAAAATATATATGGATTAAACAACTTCTTCTGCTCCAGTCATACAAGTTATCAAAAGGACCTAATTAAAGACTCCATCCAAAAGTGTAACAAAAACATAGGTCTTAGTTTCATACATTTTCAAACATATGTGGAAACCACATATTGCCTTCTGCACATTATCCTGCTCTAATCTAAAAACCCCGAAAAAAAATAATTGAAAGTAAGCTTATCTGGTGGTTGCTCTAGCTTACCTTGACCTCCCTGATGGTCTGATTATAAAAGTAATTTTAAATGTCAAATCAGTACATTTGACATTTAAAAATAGTTATTATTTTAAATTTCCTGCCTGGTCCCATGCCAGCCTGGCATCTGTGTTTCCTGGCTTTGTGTCCCCAATGTTCATATTCCAGGCACTGCTGAAGGACGCCGCCGGCATGTGGGGACCAGGTAAGCTTTGCAGTTCAATTCACAATTCCACCCCAAGTGTGGCTCGGGGTTACTGCTTTTGGTACTGAAAATTAACCCTGAGCCACATACCATAGCAAAATTAACCCCGGAAATACCGCCAGGGAGGTTAAAGCCTCCATGTCCAAGGATAACTGAAACTTTGCCCAACCAAACTAGGCATGATTGGCCCATATACTGTTAAGAGGGAAATCTGTTATTTTTGCTTAGCAATAAGCGGCTCATGTGTGTATCTGCAACTAATTGCTGTGATATCACTTGGCTAACAGTCACAATATGAGAAAACAGGCGAATTGTTTTGCAACAATAGGAAAATATTGCCTTTTTATAATCTGAGATCACTTTGATTTCAGTTTTTTTTTATAAAATATTTGTAAAAACATGGAAGACATAACAGATCATATTGCATCAATATAAACAACCAAGTATACAGTATAGAAAATTCAAGTATTCATACAAATAGAAAATACAATATACCATCACGAGGGTACAATTAGCAGAAAAAAAAATGAACATTGTAAAAATGTTGCATTCTGCAATCACAGTTATAAATCTACAATGTATCCTGTCTATCTGTTATCATCGTCCTCCATTTTCCATTTCTTTTCTTTTAACGTTTAATTTACGATTAATGGACAACATAAGAAAAAAGTATCTGTACATTTATGGTACAAAAAAAGGGGGGGGGGGTAAAAGGGTAAGGGCAGAGGGTGAAACCAATCTTGAAACATAGAAGTTTATAAAATGAAATAAAATATCCACTGAAATGTAATCTCTTGCTTTGTTGTAACATTCGTCAAAACCCACATATCCTAACACATTGGAGATCATTATATATGAATATATCAGGGGAAGCGGAGATTATGCCATGTGGAATAGCGATGCTTGTGCAATATTTGAGTAAGCTCAGAGGGATCTAGAGTAAAATTCATATAATCAAACCACCTATCAAAAAATTTGGTTACATCTTTATAATCTGAAACATTTGCTTCCAGCAGATACCTATAAAACAGTGTTCTCATACAATTTAAAGCTATGTCTATAGTAGGCGGTTGAGTATGTATCCACTGTAGCATAATTGCCCGTCTAGCTGCCAAAAGACACAAGGAAATCCACTGACGTGTCTCTTTCTGTATAGACGCAGGGTATTCCTCTCAGCACCCAAACAAACAGTGGTTCAGGTGGTACCTCCAACCTATGTACATATTTAGTGACAGTTCCCCCCCTTAAATTTTTTTTTTTTAACCATCAAACAGTTCCTGTACTTTCCCCCATTATAATATGGAGGACTGCATAGACATTGCTCTTGAAAGCTGGGGACATGAGTACCAATGTAGCAGTCTGTCATGGGATGATTCTGTGCCCACACTAAGGAAATCCAAGCTCACTTAGCATATTCAAGTTTGGAGAGCTCAAATTCTGAGTTCCAATTGGAGTGCAGAATAGCTCTGATATGAGTCGGAATCAGCTCTCATCAGAACTATCCAACCACTACAGAGCTTTACGTTCTTTTGGCGTTTGACAATATTTCCTGTTCATGTGAAACATTTAGGCCGGGTATATAAATATACACGGTATATAAGAGTAAATAAGAGTAATCCTGCATCTTTTATTTAATGTAAAACTGGATATTTAGTTAATAACAATAGACCACTGTTCTCTTTGTGTTATATGTTTTACTATAATAACAATTACTTGGGCAAAACGATTGCTTAGCTCCAACATTGTGAAAATAGGGAAATCATTTAAACCATTACTTAAAACACAAAGGCAATGTATCAGTGCATGAAAATATAGTAAAAACTACTTTAGAAAACCTTGGGGAGGTAAATCATTCTTTAGTTTTAGGGTCAATTAATTTAATTGAGCAGCAGTTGAACTGTGTAATCAATTAATCATAATTCTTCTTTAGGTTGAGAGTATGAAACCTTGAAAGCCAAGCCTGTATCAGTAAGTCAAAGGAAGAAAATAGCTTGTGCGCTGTATCTAGTTGTTGACATTTTAATACATTTGCAATTTAAGGTATACAAATGCAGCTGATATTCAAAGAACTGCAATTATTTTATGCAAGTTCTTTCTGCAACCCACATGCTAAAGTTGACATAAAAGAACTTTTTGTATAATAATAATAATAAGCTTACTAATATAAGCAAAATAGAAATGTCAGCATATGTCATTGCTAAAAATGATGTGAACAAATAGGAGTATGGAAATAAATCAGTAACAGTGAAAAATATTAACTTCAGCTAGAGAAAAAGCACATACCTGGATTTAAACTATTTGTTATGGTATGGGCTACCAGACTATAAAGCCAGTGCTTAGGGGTTTTTTTTCCTTGCGTGCACATTTATTGTACATAGGAGCCAACTATAATTACATTTGCAGTAAGCCCAGTCACTACAATTTAATGAAGCCTTAGCATGTTATTTCAATGTATGAAAATCTGCTTCTTTCATTAAAATAATACCTGCCATGCCATGGATGTTTAGACACTGAATAATGCTGAACATGCTTTGCACATCTGCCTTGTGTGCTATCACTCTGCTTCCAATAACGACTAAAAGCTGCCATACTAACATACATTATGCCGTTAATGTACCTTGAAAAAAAATAATAACAACAAGACAATTATCTATGTTTTATGGTGTTTTTAGAGTAAATGTCACTCTGGTAGCAT
Organism: Pyxicephalus adspersus; assembly: GCF_032062135.1. NCBI lineage: Eukaryota > Metazoa > Chordata > Amphibia > Anura > Pyxicephalidae > Pyxicephalus > Pyxicephalus adspersus. Next base: position 81,214,983 of record NC_092859.1, on the reverse strand, counting down.
TTATATCTCCATCAAAGAACCCTGCATAAAGCACAGTTAGTAAGCTGTAGATAACATGCTATTTTATGTTGGAGCTGTATAAATACTGTTTATTAAAAATAAAAAAATAATAACAATATTTTGCCATACCAGTAGTTTCAAATATGGATAAGCCATTTTTTTCAATTATTAAATTATTATATGTATTGATATTTGAATATTTATTTTTCATACACAATATTAGATTAGACTATCAGTTTATTTAAATTAGTCAGCATAGGATTATGGAATCTGCCATTGCTGTCTTGTTTTTAAAGATTCATGCTTCAGGGCTGTATCTCTTCGTTTCCTCTGGTTAATCAAAACCATTATTGCTAAAGTCCAATCATATAACTAAATATACAGATTAAATAAATACCTGCCAAAAGGATATTTGTACCCATTTATTGTTGACATATGCACCCCTTTGCTACACAGCAAAGCCCCGTTTGGCAGGATAAGAGACCTGATTCTTCTCTACAGGTCTAACCATGCTACTAGACAGTAACTGGACAGTGGAAAGAGAAATAGCAGATTCATGAGCCGTTGTCCCGTGTGCACTGCACTACAACTGTCCTGGTTCTTGTGCTGGTTCTCTGCCCCATTATCTGATATCTACTCTACAATAGAGTGCAAGAAGTTCATACTTATTCTAAGTACATACACTGCTGTCATTGTGAACAACAGTCATTGTAGAAGGACCCAAAGGAGAGAGGAGAGCGAGAGAGTTCTATGTTTTATAAAGATTCTCACTACAGTTTATACATCACTGATCATGTAATACCATACAAGTGAAAACAGATATTTCTATAAATGGTATTTGAAGCATGTTATATCATACATAAAACCATATAATATGAGATAAAGTATCTTGTTGATGACTTACTGTTTAGCAGCTTAGCATAATTTTTTTGCTGTTTTTAGTATCAGACACACTTCCCATTATTCCTCTTTTGGCTGTTTCTATAACAACATAAATCATGCATAAGCACGACCATGTCAATTAACTAAAATTTGTTAAATAATCTTATTATGATGAACTTAGAGACAAATCCTTACTTTCTTAGTACGCAGGCAGTCATTAGAAAGGTTTAAAGCTTTTTCTTTACGGTGCACATGAGCTGTGATTCAATTTTTAAGGATGTCTGTGTTGCTAAATACTTCTAAGCTTTGTTAAAAATTGAAGCTTTGTCTTCTTGGTGTGATTACTCTATATTGCAGACTACAATGGTGAGTAGGGATAAAATTTGTGATTGCAGAGAACTTTAGATGTTTGTTGCCTGCCATCTAATAACCACCAGATAATGGGGAACACCCCCCCCCCCATTATTTACATTGGCTCCCGGCAGGTTACTAAATACATATTGGGCAGATTTTTCATTGTGTAATGGTTCTTATGGGTGGTACCAAACATGGATGCTACATCATGTTTTAGAATGAGAACAGAATATAATATTATTGTTGAATCAACATACAAATATCTATTGCATTTTGGGGGTCCCAAAAACACAGCTCTTATTAGGGATTTGTGACAAAGACTCCTGGTCTAACTGGTGTCAGTTTGCTTTGATAAAACAATATATTTGTATTCTAAATCAGTCTTATATCTGCAATGGCAATAATTTGTGACAATCAGGCCAGAAAGATTAGAAACTAGATGTGAGCATTTCTAATTAGAGATTTCAGTATCTTGGAATATCTTTGTGCTCTTTAAATAGATGTTTTCCTAAATCCACTACATGGATGCTCAAACTACATAAAATTCTAGCAATATGATGATACGAATTAGGATCTGGGCTTATTGTCCCAACAAACAGAAAAATATTTTTAATTATTTTTGTTTTATATTGCAGAATAATTACAGATAATATCTTCAGAAATATTTCTGTATGAATTTCAGACCTGAACAATGGGAACGTGAATGTAAGGCTTCCTGCCAAATATTTTTTTTTGGTTGTCCTTGCACTAAAATATTTTAAAAGCCCTTTTAGAACTTTAAGCCTTTGAGGATAGCAATTATGTTTCACAAAGTACTAATATACTAAATCACAGGTTATTATGTTAAACATTGCTGAAGTACTAGTCACTGAATATCTTAAATGTTCCAACTCAGTATGCCATAATAGAGAGTAACTGCAAGCTGCCAAAATGAACATTTTAGGAAAACAAGACTTCTGGTTTATAAAAGATAGAGTGAACTTTACAGTACCAAAGTTATAACCAGATCCTCCTTTATTACCATTTGACTTCAAAATCTGTCACTGCAACTGATCACTTCAATATCAATGAACAAATAGATGTAATAATAAATGTCATTTTTTTTATTTTCTTAATGTTGTATTACAAAAGCTAAAAGTTACCGAACATAAAATATCTACAGATCTGCTGATTAAGTAATAACATTCCAAGGGTAAGACTTCAGCAGGGGTTTCAAGAAGTATGATAAAAAAATGCATTAAGAACTCTGTACTAGCATTTTCAAGGCAATAGTGATATTGGAATTTGTGTGAGTTTGATTCATTCAGTTTTTGTATCATAACTACTTTTTAAAGAATATAAAGGTAATTTGGTTCTTTTAAAACTAAATGTCAGAGGTTGATTTTGCATTTAACTCAATCTAAAACTGCATCAGGAAGACAATTGAATAAGTCTGTAGATGTTATTGTCCTCTGTTATAGTGTTTAACAATAATTTTTACATATTTTACTTTTCTTCCACCGACTTGAAAAATCTATATGGATTAACTTGCTCATATTCCATCGATTTATCTGAATTGTGAACATCTGGTAAGTAATGTATAGATGGAAAAAGTGATCTTAACCTGGGGATGGGAAAAAGAAGAACCTGCAAAGCATCAAAATGTTCTGAAATACAGTTATCTTTGCATAATATACATTGTAGTCATAATGTTTCTGTGTTTACATTACAACAACAGTATCATGTAACATCACTGGGATTATTCTAAACATTGAATTTAGAAAGATTGGAATAAATGCAAACTGCTACTAATTGCAATATTAAAAAAATGCTTGCATGTGACATCAGTGAGGCTACATTACAGGAAAACAAAGAATGCTAGCAAGCAAAAATGTGGAAACCACTCAGATCAATGTACAGAAAGGATGCACATGGGTAGGGCAATGGAACAATCAATATAAAAACTCCACTTGATACAGCTAGCCTGCAATTAAAATACCTTATAGAATGGTTTCAGAGTTGAGTTAAAAATCATGTTTTTTTCATTGCATTTACAAATACATGTGACATATATACACTTTTATCTTGTTTTTCATAGACTAAATAAACATTGAATATTCGAAAAACACTATATATGGGAACGACCATACAAACCTTGAATATTTGAGACCCCTCAGGCCATGGCACTCTCTTTGGAATGTAAAATGTAAAACCCTATAAGTTATCAAGTATATTACCTGGAAACCTGTCTCAGTTACTCCAGATACCATTCTTCCTGCAAGGAATTTCCCAAGAGCTAAGCCTATCCTTCTAGCAGAAATTAAACAGGCTACCAAAAATGAGCTTACTACCTTTGCTTATGATCTTTGATGGAATCAGGGTTCATGCCCCAGGAGATCCCCAAGTACTGCCATCACTCACTTGTGGGGGGGGTTATTTTGGGGTGTCCAAGATGTTACATCTGCTTCAATGACCCTTTTGATAGCCGATTTGCTGAAGGATTGCAAATCATTTTCCTCTACCCCATATGTGCTTATTGAAAGAGTAGTAACAATACCACACCATGGATGTACTTATTTATATTTGAGCACTTGAAATGCTTTGAGATGCTTATTACATTTGATGAGCAACACAAATAACTACAATATGCACATATATTTTTGAAATACAATATTTATTAGAGTAGATATGTTATCTTACATTTTCTTGTTGTTGTATTCTACAAGCAGGTTTGCCATCTCTTTCTTACTGTGAAATTTAAATTACAATTACAACTGTGGATAAATAAATCCATGAAAAGCACTAATTGAATCTAATTAAAAACACAACCTGCATAACATAGCTATGTACATAAAGTACAAATGTTCATAAAAAGCAACCCGGTATGCCTAATATGAAGCGATTTACATATTGCATGGTTTCATTAGTTGACTTCATTGATTGATGCAAGCTAACAGCTGTAATTCACATTAAGTTTAAGCATTCAATTACAATTTAATATGTCATACATTACATGATATACACAGCAAATCCCAGAACAGCTATTGATTCTTTTTGAAAGGATCGTATACAGTGTCAAGGCAGTGATATGAGGCAGACTGATACAATTAGAGAACAAGTCATATAATAACTGGTTAATAATGGTTGAATTGTTCTTATAAAGTGTCATCAAAGTGGAATTTTTTTTTTGTTAGTACACAGCAGAAATTTTTTATGTGATATGCAAAACATGCCAGTGAGGGCTTTGTAGATTTAGAACTGATATAACAGAACAGAACTGGAGCACGTTTTGTGAATAAAATGAATGGAGGTACAGAAGAGTGAATTTTGGATTCATACACATTTAAATATGGTTTATTGATAGTTACGGTGTGAAATCAAAAATTAGAGTCCTAGTTTGGTCTTGTAGTGAAAGTGAAAGAAAGGAAGGTGTGTTATACAGTAATTTAAAACTAAACTTACAGTCAAACCCTAGTTGTTCCTATTTACCTAGGGTAGACAAGTTAAGAAGTTTTAGAAGTTTGCTTTACTGCAAGAAAAGGACCTACATTCCAAAGCTGACAAGCAATTATGTAATTAGGGATCCATTTGTGCATCTAAAATTTTGATGGGTGTCGGCTTCTCCTGGCTCTCCTCCTGGCTGCAGCGCGTGTCCCCTCCTCCTCTGAGAGAGGAGAAGCCGACACGCATACCCCCGCGATCCCATAAGCAGGCTGAATCAGCCTGCTTACCGGATCGCGAGGGCACGTGTGCCGGCCAGAGGAGGAGACACGCGCTGCAGCCGGGAGGAGAGCGAGGAGAAGAAGCACGCAGCATCGCGGGATCGCGGTATCGGATGAGTATGATTTTTTTTTATTATATTTAACATGTATTCGGTGTATAAGACGCACCCACTTTCCCCCCCCAGTTTTGGGGAAGAAAAAGTGCGTCTTATACGCCGGAAAATACGGTATATATATATACATAAAAGGATGTCAAATAGAAGAAAATAGCAAAATAGTGTCAGTGCCAACAGGACAAGACAAGACAATATACATTGACATAGACAGTTCACTTTCCAAACTGAAGTATTTAATACCTGATAAATATTATATATATATATATATATATATATATATATATATATATATATTTACACACACACATATACACACAATTATCCCTTCTTGACTGAAAATGTGGCAAACTTCACAGCTCTGTATGCAGCCTTGCTCATGTGAATCCCAGTCTGCCAACCAAAGGAAGAAAAAGAATACAATATTACTGTACACAAAAGGCATACTGATATACAGGAGAAATCAATAAAGGCATAGCAGCCCAGTAAAACTCTGAATTCTTTTAAAAAAGGAAATAAAGCAAAAGAAATTTTAAAGTGGACCTGTACTGAGAAAATGTGTAAGCTGCAATTGCCAAACTTACTCTCAAAATGCTAAATGCCTGCATGTAAACTAACCTTTTTGATTTCAGTAGTTTCCGTCATAAGCTAAAGCATGCATACGGATAACACTGGGGTAGATCATTAAACAACCAGCTCTGGACAACTGCTGTAATTTCTTATGGAGAGGACACAGTAGCGATGTATAAGGGCCCATTTATTCTTCCATACTTTATGCTTATGTTTCAGAAGCTGCATGCTATCACTTGGAGTATTTTGGTAGTCATACACATTACCAGAAAAGTTTGTTCTATTTTTGTTTGCTGCTGTATACATCTTACACCAACAACTGGTCATTTATGTGTGTCATAATAAGGATCACCACATCTTAGGATCTGTTATTGTCTATTATCTAGATTAATAAATTACCAAAAATAAAAGGAGGAATTTGTAGGATGGTTGTTATTTTTTAAATACTTTATTTTTTAATTCTTTGATACAAGATGTTTAGAAAACCTACATGTAAGGGTGTGAAACAAGAAATATATTACCTCATTAGTGTAAAAATAGAGCTTACCTACAGGTTTTCAAAAGCAGTCCAAAATTATCCAGTTCTAGTATATACACAGATTTACATAGAGATTGAAATAAAAGAATTCAGAAGTCGGAAAGTTAATGTGCATTGAATAGATAGCTAATAGCTTGCGTGTCTGAGATTCAAAAGCAGTGGAAACCTCAATAACTGCTGAGAAACATTCAATTAAGTAACTTTTTCATTGAAATTTTAAGTATCTTTTTACTGCTCAACAGAAAAGCTATGAACTTCTCACAGTACCCATGTATATTCTCCTATTAAATGATCAACTACACAAACAGAAAAAAAAATATTTTATTTTGCTTTTTGTAAAAAAATGTATAATCATATTTCCAAAGAAGGCATGTCAAACTAAAATGAAACTAGATGAAAGTATTCTTAAAGGGACACTTTTTTTGTCTACCCACACCAACTTTATTTAGGAAAATATTATAACACTGCGGTAAATAATATGGTATATAATGATGTTAACATAACATACATAACACAACAGCAAACACTGAGAGCAATGTCTAAAACTTGTTTTTTTTTTTATTATTCCTACCTTGCCTAACTTCAGCAGCTCTACCACTCAGAAGAGGTAGAGGAGAAGCCAGCTCACATACTACATACTCACATTCTTTGGAAGGTGAAATTAACTTTAACCTTGGCAGTATTGATTTTTATTTATTACCTGACCTACATATGCTAGGTCATTATATAAAATATTAATGCTAATATTATCTTATATAATCATTCCATCTCTGGTTTCTTTTGTTCACTACTTTTACCATTATTATAGAATGCACCCTGTACCTGATATTGGAATATTGGCATATGAATATTGTGTTTATAGAATGGTTCCCCTAACCATTGTTCATTTACATTCTATTGTACCGTTGCTTTGACTCTCTACATACATCCCCTGAAGAAGCCTTCTGGCGAAACGCGTTGGAGATAGAGACTACTGAGCTTTTTCCTCATACCTGTTGCAACTCTGAGTCAGACAACTGATTGTCTAGGAAGCAAGGCACTTCCCAGCCTATAGAGGCTTAGGCATGCCTTAGACTGAATATGTTTAAAATCACCTGTTTGGTGTTTCTGTGATTGATTTCTGATGTGATTTGCACCTTTGATGTTGGTTAAACAAATACATTTAAATATTTTTCTTTGCCAAATGAACCCGTCTTTTCTCGTTATTTTCTTATTTCTGAAACATTATGGGGCTGGCAGATCCAAAATTGATAACATAGTTACAGTCACTTCTTCCACATTGTACTGGTGGAGTATTAATTTTTACCTTTAAGGTAGATGGTGGCTTGGTAGAAATGGCAAGCAAGCATATAGAGTCTAGTTCCACTTTAAATATTGTAATTATATGGAAAAAAACATTTATTCATGATATTTTATTTCAGAAAATGTGTCCGTAAAACACACAAAGTACTCAGAAAAACCTTACAGCTTTTGTCAACTAGGGTTGGATAGGACCTCTGAAGCCACCTCTATATTTAACAAACTTCTAACAGAACCCAAGGGACAAGTTCAGATAGGTCAGATACACAGGACAAAAGTCCCAAAGGCCATCATCCTGCACAACCTCAGGGACGTAATCTTTCAAATCCATTCCTACCAACTTAAGGAATCAAAGATGCCAGATCTCAGGAGGAATTTACCTTCAATGGCAGACCTATCCAATTCCTTACAGATCCCTTCCATCACACTTTAATGCTATGACATGCCTTGAAACCACTTCTAGATTTGCTGCGAGACAACAACATTAAATACTGATGGAACATACCCTTTGCTCTTGACCCCTCCGGCAGCATCGGAATGGCAACCAGAAAAGTAGAGATCAACATGTGCCCCCCCGCATTGCACCCTACAAGGCCCACCATGAGAAACCATAAATGCCTCTGTGAAAGAGGATTTACTCCTGAACCTTGAGGACTAGTTGCTGTTTTGCTATTTCACTGTTTTTATATTGTTGCTATCTCTTAATGCTCTGACCCAATAACCCCTTCTAATGTTCAATAAGATGGTTCTTGTTGGATGCTTCAAATCCATGCTGCTTAGTGTGAAAACGTTTATTAGTTAACTGCACTGCCCTCCCCCCCCCCCCGTACAGACATCATTATCACCTAATATATTGCTAGCATGTATCACTATTTGCAGATTTGTGTTTGTCAAGGGTCATGTGAAGGGCTGGCTGGTTACCTTTGCCACTGTCTACCTTCCCTACACCTGTCAGGCTACCTTCCTAGCTCAGATACTGGAAGCTTTGAAAACTTTCCAGGAGGGTGTACTTTTATTGGGTGTGAGCTTTACCTTCACCCCTGACTCCCTGGTGGATAAGTCCAAATGCCCCAGGAAGCCTTCCCTGCGCAACCCCGGAAAGGAAAGGCCCTTAAACTAATATCCCAGTCCTAACTGATGGATGTATGGTGAATCCTCAAGCCATCTGTGCATGATTATACCAAATACTCCTTTCCCCACCAGTTTTACTCGAAAATTTATCATTTTTGACCATTTTGACTTCATTGGGTCAATACCCCCTTATCTGACTATGCTCCAGTTTACCTAAATCATGGAACTGGAGTCCTAATGAGTCCCTCTTCCAGTATGAAGCAGTGGTGGCGGATGTCTCAGCTGAACACACTATTTTCGGATCAATTTCACACCCGACAGTGATCCTCTGCTAGTCTGGAAGGAGTCCATAAGACAGTTGTGCATGGCATATTTTTTAAACAACGGGCAAGACTGAAAAGAGCACGCCAACGAAAAATAGAGGACACCTTGCAGCAAATCAACACGCTAAAACTCTCCCATGAAACTACTCTAGGAGCCACAAAAAGTAGAGAACTACACGCTCTACATGAGAAACTGTCCATGCTCCTCCTGAACAAGGCCAAGGCTACCCTGGCTAAATGCAGAAGAGCATTTTATGAACATGGAAACAAGTGTAGCCGTATGCTGGCTAACGCACAATGGACACAGAAAAACTTGTTCCTTTGAACCGGTAAATGGCAAGCTGAATCCCATAGAATTTGTAGAACCCTTAGAAGCCTGGAAGTGCCGAATTTTTTTCCATTACTACATAGCCACACATTTGGCACATATTGTAGACTGGTGCCGCCATCAACAATATAAATGCCAGGCAGGCCGCTGCATACTGTGAACCCTTGACAACATTGAACAACTGTACGTTCATGAAGAAGGGATCCGACACACACTCCCAATTGTCTATAGGCCCTTACAGGCCTCGCCCCTAACGTACTCTCCCCAAGATGATACTCCTGAAAAACTGTGCCTGATGGGTGTTGGAAATGGCAGATGGCGGTAGACTCCATCCTTCATATTTTCTGGGAATGCCAGTATTTGCAACATTTCTGGTGACCAAACATGTCCCTGATGACCTTGCCTTTTTTCACCTACAGCACAACTCGTTTTCTCTGAAAATGTACAAACACTAAGTAAATAGACACCTAATTATGGCTGCTAACTCATGAACAGCGGCCTTTTGGTGGAAATCGGAGTCTCCTCCGATCTGGTTGCAGAGGTACCATGAGATCCACCGCATGGAGGACCTAACCTCCTCCATTCGGGGGACTAACAGGAAAGTCTCTAATACATGGTTCCACTGGTCTCAATTTCTCACCTCCACAGAGTATAGCCTCCACCTGGGCCTGGAACAGCATATTAAGTAAGACACCCAGACCCTCCAATATACCCTGCAGATCACCCAAGACAATATCCATTGCCCTTACTCCCCTACTGCCTTGCCCTTGCTCATTAACCCCCTTAATTATTCCCTCCCCCTCAATCCCACCCCCCTTATTGTTTGCCCCACAAGGCCAGTCATCTCATCTGCCTGATACTATGTTCCTTCTCTTATCTCTCAATGAAAGCTACCAAGGTCAGGAGTTGGTGCAACACTGCTTGGTTTGACTATGCTGTAGGTGCATGGGGACTGTGGCCCTATGGTAAGGGCCACTTTTCATTGATGTTTGGTATTTAGCCCCACATTTGCACTGAACGTGGTATTGGCTCTATCTGGACAGATCTGGTAAACACCCATGGAGCCAACGCCACCATTCTGATGGATGACATGCAAGCCACAACATTGCCAAAGTTTTCCAAAGATACCAGGTGTAGCCCTGTTATGGGGGGGGGGGTCATGTAAATGGCTCCCACAAAACAAGCTATGGCGCTAACCTGTAGATAAACAAAGAGGATCCTGAACCTTCGCTATGTGGAAGAGTGAGGATAATAATAAAGTTGGCAGTGCCTCCACCCAGGACAGGGTCTCTGTTAGCAGAGGGGCTCCCTTCCTGGGACATTAACCAGAAATAATAACAGCAATATAAAACAGCATCCAAGGAACCACTACACCCAGCATGCAACATTAACCATTGCAGCTAAATGAACACACAGGTTAGAGTATTTGTAAGCTTTATATCTCAAAACAGTAATAACAACATATACTATCAATAACCATCATGAATATAACTTTATTTGCTATTTACAAAATTACAACTTAGCAAGAAGATAGAAAAAGGCAGACCCCTACACAGGTATTTGGCTCATACCTACTGTGATGTGCAGACAAATAATATGCACTTGTATCCCATCCATTGCTGGATAACATGCCCATCGGTCGACACGACCTTAAACTGTTTTGTTTGTTACTTTGCATAATATGTACAGTTTATTCATAATAATAGCTTGTTGATCTGTTTATTCACTATTCTATATATACCTTAATTATCAAGCTTATAATACAAATACACAGTCCAAGGAACTCTTAAAGCTGCAACTGACAACTAAGCGTGAAATGCAACTGAATGAAGCAGTAACATAAGAATCCCTGTAAACTTCACTACATCTGTTGAACAAGTGTTGTACGAATCAAAGGATTAAGCAGAGAACTGACAAAACTTAAACTCATCAACACATCCACTTAAAGTGGAGAGAGCCCATGGGTGTGAAAAAGTCTTCTAATAACTGTTAACTCTGCTCCTTCTGCTGCTCCTAATTAACTAATAGTGTGCAAAAATATAAACTGACCTAATGCCCAACTGAGTCCATAGAACAAGAAAAATAATAACAGGAATCAACGTAAACTAAATCCAAATCCAAATCACACATTACCATTCTCCTGACATTTTGCTGGGATGAATACATAAAGTGCATTACTCTAGTTTATTATACCTTTACAATGTATCAGCTAATATTTGTCTTCTTAGTATTATACACTAAAATCTAAAATCATCTGCTTACTGGGATTCAGAATATTGTAAATCACACCACTACCATTCTAAGGTTTTATGAATGTTTTTCTGGGAATGGGTTTAAAGAAACTTCAAAGAATTTTTGATGAACCTGTTGAGAACTGAATCCAGGAGCACTGACCCATTGCTATTTGTTATATGCTACGTATTTAGCAAATATTACATAAATGTGCTAATTGGGGACATTATTAATGTATGCCAGTGTTTTAGTTAGAACAGCTTATAAAAGGTATTTATAAAGCATTTACTGATAAATTGCACTAAATGTAAAAAGAACTTTTATTTTTAACAAACTTAATAACCCACTACCTGGCAAAAAAAGTAGCACTAGACATTATCACAGCCCATGCCAAAGTACTAAAGAATGAGTGAATGAAGCTCTATTACATTTATTAAAAATGAGCTTGTCATAAAGAAAAGAAGCATGTGATGAAAGGAACTTGATTTTGATGTATCAGTCATTACATTTTACGTTCAGCAGTTCTTTGTTTTGGGAACAATAGATGTTCCAAAGGAAGAAAGCTTTACAGTTGTCATATGTATCCTTTCATCGGAAACATATCTAAAAATTGTGCTTGCTGCTACAATGAGAAAATTAGCTATTTTCAGATACCGATGTTATCAACCCTCTCTTATGTATTTCTATTTGCATAGAAGCAAAAATACTTTCTTGTGAGATAAAGTCTTTAAAAGAAATGTTGGAGCCTAAATTAAAATATATCGTCAAGCAGTTAAATAAACTGCAGGTTTAACCAATATGAAATTCAAATGAAGACATAATAACTTTAAATGCCATATGCCAAAGTGATATTTCTACATATTCTAAAATAAACCCTCTCATTGTTTTGCTGTCAGTAATAATTGCCTAATTATGTGATCCTATAAAATGAGAACTGTAATTTATAGAGCGTTTTCAAAGATTTAGGAGGCATAGCAGTTTAAATTTGTAAAGTTCACTGGTGGAAAGTGAGTGTTTTTGAGCTAATGTTGTTATAGTGGTTGGTTTTCTTATGGCAGGTTCAGTAGGGGTGATTTATTAAAGAGGAAACTTGTTCAGATGAATGTAAAGTCCATAATGTTTGTTCTACAATATTGGACAGGTTGTGAAAGGGTTATTTTAAATAATGGTAATTAGTATTTATATAGCACTGACATATTAGACAGCGTTTTACAAAGTCCATAGTTTTGTAACTAGCTGTCCTTCAAAGAGGCTCACAATATAATGTCTAAGGTCATTATACAGTCTAAGGTCAATTGTTTTGGGGGGAAGCCAATTAACCTAACTGGTTGTTCTTGGAATGTGGGAGGAAACTGGAGTACCCGGAGAAAACCCATGCAAACACGGGGAGAACATGCAAATTCCATGCAGATAGTGTCGTGGCCGGGATTCGAACCTGAGACCTAGCGCTGCAAAAGCCAAAGTTCCACCATGCTGCTTTAAAAGTGGTTCTAGCTCAAAGTGTCACAGATATCAAAACTATTAGGAATAGTTTTTATTGCTGTCTTTGTGCCTGTTATGGGTCAAAAAAAGTTTTCTTGGCACATGATCAGACTAAGTCAACCCAGAATAATCCAGTTAAAAGAAACTTCATTCTTCTAAGGTAACCTTTACATGCTAATTATTACTGATGGATTAGATACAGATTGATTGTTTGGTAGTAGGTAGTTTAGTGAGGCCCTGTACAATATAATGTTGGTAAATCCAAATTTGACTGTACAGAGAATGTAGTTGTCATGGTAAACTATATTATTGAACACCACTGACTTTATTTTTCATTGCTGGGCAACTAAATTGTACATAATAAAAGACTGGATGATGAGTTACCAGTAGAGCAGCAGAATACTGTCGTACCTGCTGTCTTAGTATCCTTCTGAAATAAAATGTTTGATGTGATTTGAACTCTAGAAAACAGATCCATACACAAATGAAATATATATAAATTGTTTTGTACCCTGAGAAATAATTTGTATTTTTTTACTCTTTTTTTGCCAGTCCTAACATTTGTACAGTTTTGCCAAACAGCACAGCCATATCGGGCAGGCCTGCAGACCCGATTTCCTCTGCTGCAGTTCAATTACATTTCCTTCCCATTCCTTGCCTGTCACTGAACAGAAAAGGTAAAGCAGCAAACTAATGAGCTCATTAGCCTGAGCTCTGCTGTATAGATAATGCAGGGGGCTGATACCAAGGTAAATTGATACACTTGTACTGCTTGCATGACAAAATACATTTAGGGATGTATTAAAGAATACAGAGCTGTGTTAATATTTGTATTTTTGGGATATTAGAACTGCTGCATTAGCCTCAGTGCCCTGCAGCCCAAATAAGTGTACCTAAATAGAAAACTGGGTACCTTTTCTTTCGGAGTGATGCGGTGATATTTATGTGAACACACATTTTTGATGGTAGACAGCATTAAGTATGGCACTTTGCCAAATACAGATGGCATTTTACATGTTCTTTTGTGTGGGTGATACCAGCTTTTATTAGCAACATAATGCATTAGGTTGGTAAGTCCTAAAATTGTACTAGATATTGTTTCTTTATACTTGTGAAGATAACAATATTATAATGCAAACATTAGGTGTTGTTTAATTTAGACACTATATCATTTTCTAAAATTTTACAGTTTTCCTTAATGATAAAATGAAAGCTATTACTATTACTTAATTATGACATATCTTGGGCAGATGGGGCACTTGTAAAAGCAGCTGAAGGGGAGAAAAACATTTTTTTCCATTCGTTGGATGGGTTCAATAGGCCACTGACTACCACATAAATATGTCAGAGGTAAAAAAACCTTTGGGTCTACCCAAACTGAGGTTATTAGCTCCCTTTCATTTCTAAATGGTCTACCATATTCTCTAAAGTTTTTATCAAATAAAATGTTTAATTAAATGGGAAAAGAATAAAATGGGGTTGGACATTGAGACAGAACATGGACAGAAACAAGACAGATATGAGGGGGAAGGTGGGATGAAGCAAGAAGAACGAAAGAAGAGAGCAGTTAGTCTGGAAGAGAAGAAAATAAAGAGGATAAAAAAGGTAGTAAGAAATAGTGGGAGGGGGAGTATAGGAAAAGTGAAAGAGGGATGCAGAAATAAGAGGGGGTGTCAGAGACAAAAAAAAGAGGAGAGGAAGAAAAAAAAAGGGAGAAAAAGAAAGGGAGAACTAATATGCACTACTAAATGAATTTGTACATCCATGCAAACATTGGGGATGTGACTGGACACCAAAGATCTATATACAGTAGGTCAGGCAACTATGCTACTAAATAGTGGTTGATAGGAATGGAAAGAGTATATTTCCTTTACCATACCAAATATTTTCCTTTACCATACCAAAAATTTAGGGAAGTGCCACAGTTCTCCATATGGTTTGAATTTAAGTTCCCACCCTCACACCTACAGTAGTAAACGTTATTGTCAGGTTACTTTAATGGACACCAAAGACATGAAATGACATGAAATGGACTGTGCCAGTAAGCAGTCATCCCTTTTAGCTAACATGGGGTCATACCCTCATTTCATGATGGACCACATTCTTAAGCCCCACAAAGCATATACTTCTGCATATCTAGATAATGTCAGTTTTTTTCTTGACTAGGATTCCTACTTATAGAATGTTTAGGCAGTTTTGGATTCTAATCAGGTTAATAGCCTACCAAAAAATGGTCTGTAAGAAGCCCTGTATCTGGATTACAGCACTGGGCTTCATAAAGTTAAGAATGCCTATACTCGAGAAGCTATATCCAATGCAGAGATCAATAATGTATGATATTTATGGGATAACATATACAAGACAACACCCAGGTACCATATACAACAACACAAGCCAATACAAAGACAGTAATATTCATCTGTGGATGGACTATGCTTGTAAACCAGCATGACTCCTATGCTTTTCATTAGGCAGGTAAACTACCATAGTACCAGCTCTCCAAAAAAAAAAAGAAAAGAAAAGAAAGTAAAAATAGAGAATCCCAAGGTATTTGTATGTTGGCCTAAATACGTACCTCCAATACCAAAATTCCCCATGTCACTAACACTTCAAAAAATGCAAAAAAACTGAAGCTATGCACAATAGTCTGCTCATGCTTTTTCACCTATAAAGAAATAAAATACCTGCCAGAACTCATTCTAAATTAGGACTAGTCATGGCCTCAAAAACATGTTGAAACTCTGACATTTTCAGATTTCTTACTGTTGAACAGTGAGAAGCTAAATGTAATTTTCCCTCTTCAACAGATTTTGATAGCTACTAAAAATAACTCTTCTCTTCAATGGTTTTTGATTACTTCAAATTAGAGATGTAATATAATTACGTTATATGGAACCCAATGTTTTCCTTCTGGCCTAATATGTTTCAGACTCCAGGTTTAACAAGATCTCTATTTCATAAGTTTGCACTGCTAGATTATTGTTAGGGAGTTGAAACATTTTCCTATCTAGTATCATAAAGGTGTTTTCTGGGCTTTGTAGATTTAAAAAAAAAAAAAAAAAAAGCAAAAAGCCTTCTTTGTTGATAGACCTCAAAATACTAATGTTTTCTTCTAAAAGGTTGATTATTGTGCTTATTATCCTATTTTATATCATTATATAAGGAGTGAAATGAGTCATGCTGCATTGTATACACTCCAACTCCTAAAATGTTCAATATTGGTAGCTGGGGATTGTTTTCAGCACAAGTAGAACAAATGTTTTGTTGCATGGAGAGGGGAGAGAGGGGAGAGTGGGAAGATGAGTGGGAGGTGTTTGCTGCATCCCAACTCATCTCGTTTGCACTATGGAGATGAGAGGGGGGAGAACAATGGAGCGGCACCCAGCTTCACTCTCTCACCTTCACTTGCGTTACAATTGCTCATGGATCCGCCAGGATGGATCCATGAACAACGTTGGAGGAGCGCTGTACACACGTCTGATTCTCGTCTGATACAAGTCCCGAGGCGGTTGTCTGACGAGAATCATCTGATGTGTGTACGTAGCCTAAGACTGGAGAGGATAGACTAATAAGGGGGCAAAGGTTTTCAATCCTGGACTACATTCATTTCCAAGTTTCCTGAATCTCCCAGTTTCACCCACGATAGTCTATCTTTCCCAGTCTTGGGGAGTTATATTAAATCAGACACAGTGTTGTACAGGTTATAGATTTTCATTGCTGGAGACAAACATTTAAGATTGTCTTGGGCAATGAGTGTATGTAAACAGCTTTAATTAATATGTAGACGTACATGAGTGGAAAGTGTGGGTTTAATGTTCTGCTTCATTTTATTTATTTTTTACAAGTTATTACTGGTAATCATAGAAAATACTTGTAATAATGTTATTAAACAAAAAATGCTCTATAGCCTAGCAGATCTTGTCCTATTGTGGGTAACCTGTGTTTTTGGTGTACTTTTAAGGAAATAATAGGAATATAATATATTGTATATTTGATGTTTAAATAAAACCCTGAACAGAATTAAGCACTTTTCCTATTACATTAGCGGCTGCTAAGCAACTGTGGAATTTCAATGTTGCAATTCATTTACAAAAATACATAAATAGTTCTATGTGCTTAAGCAAATAAAAAGATGATGAAAAGAATTTAGATATTATTGTAAAACCATTACGCAAACTTTGACACAGCTAAAAATGTTATTGCTAGTGTAATTTTAATACCATTAAAAGATATCACACAACTATGGCTGCTGTTTCAGAAACAAGGAGAAGACAAAACTTACAGGATTTAAAACATATATCTTAACATCTTTATGTGTATATATTACTGAACAATCTGTATGAACACAATGAAAAACCACTCATTCAAATGTTGTTTTCTAATAGCCATAGATAAAGGAATAATGTTTATATTGAACTTGCCTAAATATGTAACAATCTAAGTTAGGTTAATAAATCGTAACCTCCATCACTTACCCAAACACTCTCATCTCTTAAGGTGCGTACACACTTCCAATTTTTATCGTTTTTTTTTTTTATCGTCAATCGAACGACGAACGATCGATTGGGCAAAAAATCGTTCGTAAAAAAGTAACCAACGACGCCGACGAACGAGGAAAGTCGCTGGAAACGAACGACCGGACCGGCGGATCGGATTGGACGACGATCGTTGAACATCGTTCGTGTGTACGGTCGTTCGTTGATCGTCCATGTTCAGAGCATGCGTGATGAACGAACGTCCGTTCACTTTCCTGTCGTGCACATAGTTCCTCTATCGCTTAAACGATCGTATCTATTGTGTGTACAATATCTACGAACGATCGTGTCGTTACCTCTATGTGCAGTATCGGTGCTATACGATCGTTCATATATATCGTGCAGGAACGTTCGTCGTTCGTTTTCCGACGATAATAATTGGAAGTGTGTACGTAGCTTAACTACTTGAGTGCTGCTAGTCAAACATCCTAATGTTTCTCCTTGATATGACTTGTATCTGATGAAGATCAACTACTCTTCAATGTCTTGGATCACCTTAACACTTCTGGCACCAGGGAGCGACAGGGACAGGTATGGCAATTGTTAATCCAAGTACATACATTTTAGAATAGGGCTATTCACAGTACTTTTTTCCAGTAACTTGCTTTAAAAGTCTTGGCTATGTTTGGCTGTGTTTAGGTAACTATCAAAATACACAGATGACCTATATATACACGTTTATTTATATGCAATTTAAAACCTTATGGTACTGCCTGTGACCTACTCTACTGGCTATGTTGTCTGGTATTATATTTATGCTATAAGTGTAATAGTCCTATTCCCCCTTACCCATTTTGTTCTTTAACAAAAACATTATTTTTAGTTTCTCCCATTTACATCTTCTTTGTCAGCACATTTTTTATGCTGCACAGCTGATTGCCTCTACTCGTTCCGTTTATTAGCATCTTCATTTGACACTACGCTTTAACGTAGCTAATCCGACTAGCTACCCTTCTCATTAGGAGTGCTGCTATTCAAGGCTTACCAAGAGGCTGATAACAAATCACATTTTTACAATAATTGCTTAAAAAAGATATGTAACAATTTATTAATAAGTACAGCTCTGCATTAATTAGTGGGTTTTTACATGTGTTCAGCAATTCAAAAATTTGAGTTTTTATGGTTCTATATCTGGGGGAGTCAAGACCACAGGACTTTACATTTGAGAAATTATTTTTGCTTTAATAGAAATCTGTGGATACTCAGTGAGCACCTACACCTACCTTTATAAGAAACAGAAGTTGGCAAAGGTGCTCAGATTTATCTGCGAATCTTCTCTCCTGAGGATCTCCCAGAACATCCTAATTCAATGTAAACAGCTAGGTGTACTAGCAATCCTCCCACGAAACATTACCAGGTGGCCTAAATAGCTTAGGGGCGCAGTTATACACTGATGGAGATCCTTTTGTGGGTATATCCATCTGGTGGGTCTGTTTGCTTTTATGAATTCCTACATCTCTGCTCTCTGTGGTACTCTCCCCATCCTTACTTTATTCTGAATTGGGACGGAGTAGGCTACTCTGACAATCTCATGTTCCCTCCATCTGCCCTTAGCAGTTCTGGTGGGCTGCCTGCCTTTGGTGGACACACAATGACTTGTTTACCTCTCACTCTACTTCCAGTTCAGGGGTTCTGGTCTTTCCAGTACCTGTGGGACTCAAAGGATATCATTTCCAAAAATTTTTTTTTTTAATTATGCATGGCCGTTTATACGAGGTAAACCCTTCCCAATATGTCTTACTGACATTGAAAGGGGCTGCCGTGATGACCCTCATGTATGTGGCCTTTTTACATCCCTGTACTTTTCTCTTTATTTCCTATTTAATGTACAGTGCTGCATATTATGTTGGCTCTATATAAATCCTGTTTAATAATAAAAATAATAATGTTGATAATCCAGCCTATGTTTAAGCATGTCCCCTCAGATAAGCAATAAATTAACATTTGGTTGTGAGTAGCTTGCGGTTCTTTTATTATAATTACTCTTGAGAATTCTTACAATGTCCTCTTCAGATGAAAATATACTCCCTCTAGGACAGTCTTTATCCACCTTATTTAAACATGGGGGAACCCCTTAAGATTCTTTTCAGGTCTTCAGGGAACCCCTGCTATAAATACTATATCCACAACTTACAGTACATTGGTATGGTGGTAAAAGAAATAAATAACACTTTGATTGCTGGTCAGTGGGAAAAATGTCACCCTTACAGATACCTAAAAAGATGATTTGTATCCAGTTTAAACTGTCCTGAGGTACACAAAATGCTCATGGCTCAAGAAACGCCTTGCAACCTCTGGAGGAACCCTAACTTTTATTCCTCCTCATCACCTCTCCGTTTTTGGAGATATGGGGAACTTGGCACCATGTATATCTGGTGGATGTGCCCTCAAACCCAAAGATTTTGGACTGTGGTCTACCATATCAATCGCATACTACATCTGCAACTGCAGCTTGACCCATGTTTTTGTTCTGCCAAATTAACTATAGCAAGATCCTAAAAGCCCCATTTCCTATGCTTTGGTGAGGTGATGACGTGCTTTCAGGATATTTTTGCTAACAGGAAACCTACTGTCATACTGGCATAGGAGGCATAAGCAGTTTCAGGCTGTGTGGCAACCAAGGATCAACTACATAACCTGGAACATTTAACTTCACCCTAATTCTTATTTGAAGCTCATTTGCGCCGGTTATTCCCCTACTGTTTTACATGGTATAGGGAATGTGCTGTTGGAAGGATTAACCCCCAGTACTGCACTCCTGTCTTAGCTCCTCTGTGCGTTTTTTTTTTCCCTTGCCCCTCTCTGTAACATGAAAATTTGCATTTAATGCCATGTTTTGGGTGAGCCTGGTATCCTACTAATGTTTCATTTTTTTTCATCACTTGCTTTTATTTCAAACTCTGTTCACAATACATTCTTTTGCTTAGATCTCCGATTGTACCCTGTATGCTTGTCAAAATTGAATTACCGTAACTGCTTGTAACAGAAACAAAAGTTGCAGTGAACAAATTGAAAATCTGAACTGAATAAACACTAAGCTTTAGAGATGTGTCCTTGTACCCAATGGTGTACATTAGTCTTCATATTCTAAACAGCAGTTCTCAGACACTAGGGAACAACTGCCGGAATAGGAGAGAATGGTGTAAATTAGGCTTGCAGAGACTGACCTGGAGTATTAAGATTAATAAATTAGTATATGCTATAGTGATTAAAAAATAATGCCCCAGATTAGGGAGAAAGAAGTTCATGCTTTGGGTTTCTATACTTAAATATGTATGTAAAATACCAGTGGAATATATACTAACATATGGGATGTTTCCATGCAGTTTTCAGCTATCCAAGTCAAGATTTTTAAAAGTCTTATTAGCTGGGGAGTAGCAAGGACTTGAAAGAATTATCACAGATAATTGCACACACTAACCCTCACATATAGGAGTGTATATTGATGACATCAGAAAACTTATCAGAATATCACCAAGCATGACATGAGAAGGAGAATTACCAATATGATAGCATGATATTATCTGCTGATGAAAGATATTTTTATGTCATTTTATAAATGGGCACTGAAAACTGTGAGATCAAGGTATAGGACTCAATTGAAACAAATACTTTTTTAGACTATTTCATTATTAGCTATTTCAAGTTCTCAAAACAGTAGCAAACAAGTCAACATCCCTGTCAGGTAATGTATTTTAACAGGTTTTAATTCTTCCTGACCTAATCCAAAACTGGTTTTAAATAATAATTTGATACAACTGTACTTCATTTCTGACTCAGGCAAACCCAGTCACTAATGTAATACTTTAGGTGCAGAGTGGACACCCATAGGAATTTAAAATACTGCTGCGGGACTCAAACTGCAAGGTAGTCACAATTTTATAATTTTCTGCTTGGTACATGAAAAACAAGCTCAACTTGGCATATATCTGTGTGTGTATATATTGGCATATATATATTAAGGTTCATACAATCCAAAGCTTTTCCCCTTTTTTCTTATATTTACTATTCATAAACAATTATGCATTTACCATGATTTTTACAAATGTTGCATGTCATCCTGCTGATATGATTAGGCAAGAAATAGATTTTAACAATGTAATCCTAATGTGTTTAATGGAGCAAGAATTCTTCAGAGGCTACAGACATCAAATAACTACAACACCACATACATGCCACAGGCAATATGGTTATGGGTACAGTAAAACAAGGTCTGAATGAAACAAATAGATTAAAAACAGCAAAGGCTTCCCAGAAGCTGGCAGTCCACCAATTGGCATCTATGACCACAACCATCATTATCAGGGGAAAGAGCTCAATGAAATTTGTCAGAAAATAAATAGTTGAAAGCTTTGCATAATAATTACAAGGTGACATATAACATCTTGTAGCAGATGGTTAAGTGCATCATTGTATATTATATGGATACGTAGGAGCAAAGCAGAAGACTCAAATAGAAAAAGGCTTTCGTGGAAGGCACAGGCATTTTTTTCCATATTGAAAGTTTTTTCGGTGCTTATCGTATTTCAATAATATGTGAGTACACAATTAGTGTGAAGTTAAATTAGTGAAACACTGTCAAATTATTCATAGCATAATTTAGCTTTGAGACTATGGTAACAACTTACCTTGTCCATGTTAATGTAACTTTAATACACCTACCTAATACAACCTGCTACACATAATACTCCACAATACTTTGGAGTATTGCATTTATCTAATTTAGCATCTAGAAATCTTAAAAAAGGTTAAGTACCTACCCTCTCAGAATAATTTAATATATTTTAATTTACCATCCCTTTTATGCAGGGCACCCTAATAATTTTAATAATAATGTTTCCACTGCATCTATGTGGTAGCCATAGTTGTTACCAAGGCTGGTCTTCAAACACGCTTGCGTTGTTCATCTTCATTGAATGACAGATTGATAGGACTAGCAGTTTACAAGGTCCTTGTTCTTTTTTTTTTTCTTACAGAAAATGTAGTTAGCTTAAAGATAAATGAAAACCAATGACACCACCACATCTAGGACTGGCAAGCTGAAAGATTAAACTATTATATTTTAATAAGGATGTAGGATGGGTCAGTGGCTAGCACTCTTGTAGCATTAGAGTCCCATGTTCAAATCTCGGCCAATATCTGCATGGAGTTTCTGCCTGGGTTTCCTAGATCATCTCCAAGACATGCAGATATATTAATTAGCATGATTAGCTGCCCCACTGACAGTTAGTGACATGATTATGGACTTTGTAAAATACTGCATACGTTGATGCCATGTACAAGTTAAGAATATTAATTTTAATACAATGCTGTTTAAAAAGTAGCTTGGTTTATTGATGCGCACTTTGCTTTAGGAGAAAAAAAATTGCCCAAAAGGAAAGAGTCGCTTTTGCTTAGGTCTGTAAGTGGTTGTATATTTTGTGACCTGTTAAGATCACATGGCCAAGCTCTCCTTCAATCACAAAGCTTTTCACTTCATTCATGAAGATATATGGCCATCTCCACCAACTGCACACAACTAAGTAAAAAGATTAATATCTGCTCCCCGGTATAAATAAGCTTCTAACACTTAGAGGTCTATTTATAAAGCATGACCTTGAAGATTGCCCAACAGGGAATGTTTCAGTGTGTGTTTGTGTTGACTATATTTCTATCTTGGGTACTGAGAGTTCTGTGCAATTGCTGGTTCTGAAAAGAAATGCATCTAGTAAGCATAATGTCCACACAATAGCTTTATTTGTTCTGACAAATGGTTAATAATTGAGCTTTGTATTCACTGTCCGTCAGCTGCAATGAATTGCTAAGTATCCCACACTAAGGCTACGTACACACATCCAATGGTACTTGTCCGATAATCGACTCATATCGGACGAGAATCTGGCGTATGTACAGTGCCCGTCGTCGGTCGGCCAAACGACCATCCTGGCGGATCCACAGGTGATGGATGAAGTACGATCCTAATAGAAGTGAAGGGAGAGAGCGCACAGCGGGGTGCCGCTCCGTCGTTCTCCCCCTCCCCTCTCTATAGAGCAAAACAGTGCTTTATGTACATCACTCGTTCATGCATTGTGCAGTCGTTGGAAAGGATCGTGAAGGATCCTTTCCAACGAAAATTATTTCAGGTGTGTATGCAGCCCAAGGCTACGTACACACGACAGATGACTTTCATGTGATAATCACTCCTGGGCTGAAATTGGATGAGAATCTGGAGTGTGTTCAGCGTTCGTCTTTCATGTATTCATCCTGATAGAGCCACAAACAACGAACGATCATAATGAAAGTGAAAGGGAGATAAGCGTTCGTTCATGCATTGTGCAGTCTTTTGTTGTTGGAAAGGATCATGAAAGATCATTTCCAACAACACTGGTCAACAAATATTTTCTTGCCAAACAGATTAAAGTAATTTTAGGTTATGTTTGATGCACAGATTGCAAATATGATTTTGGTTTTGCTAAATTGGTTCTAGTTTTCGAAATAATGACCTCAATAATAACCTCATAGAAAACTAATGAAACCTAAGCAAAAGTATACTAGATATGCCTACGTATACAAAACTAAAATTTTGAAATACTTAATGTCAATATATTCTTTATTTAGTGAATTTAAAGAACTAATCACAAAAAGTCATTGAAAAAATTTGTATGATTTACTTTTATGCTGATGATTGGGACAATCACGTTGAAGGCTCGAGCAGTAGTCTGCCATCATGTGTCTATCCCATCTGCCCTGATACCTTTCAAAGAACCCCATCAATGATTCCTGCTTTTAATTTTTCAGTACTCAACCCAGTGAATAATCTACAAATGTATTTGAAGCAATCACTGTCCTTGTTCAGAGCTTTAACAAATTGCTTCATTAAACCCAATTTTTTGTGTAGTGGAGGGAGAATGATTGGCTTAATAATGATGTTACCTTTTTTCATGTTTTCCCTTGGAGGCCATGTCAGTTTTTTTCCAGTGATCCTGCTTTGATCTACTATCCTACAAGCAGATGAAACATGGGTACTTTGTGTATCCACTTTGCTGTCCAAGTAGGAAGTTCACCATTTTTAAATCAACACATATGGACCCTTAGTGTTCATGATAGCAAAGCGTTTGTAAGACCATTTTGATATTCTTTTTCTTTAAGTATTGTTGAGTGACCAATTGGAATTGATGCATAGCAGTTGCCATTATGCAGTAATACAGATTTCAAATTTTGAGTGGAACTGTCTAAGAAAAGCCGCCAGTCTTCTGCTCGGTATTTTGGTACTCCCATATAAGCTAGTAGTCCAGGGATGTTACAATAGTACACAGAGCCTCCATCTTCACTGAAATATGGTAGGAGTATCGCCTCTCTTGTACTATAAACTGTTGTTTTAACTTCCGGTCTCAGACAGTTCTTTTCTTTTAGCCTGGATGCTAAAAGTTCATATGCTTATTGATGGAGTATTAAATCATTGAGCTCTTCTTGGGAGAACTGCTGGTTTGATGAAACACTTCCTTCATATTCACTTCCACTGCTAACTCCTAAATTACACTCCAAATGCTGTATATCCTCCATGTCGGATACAGAAATATTAGGACGTGTACTGAAGACTGGTATGGGAACATGAGCACCATGCGGCACAGGTCGTCTTGCCGATTCCAAATCAAATACTCCCTTGTTTTTCTTGTAACAATTGAAACCTTTTACATTCATAGCACAAAAATAACAATCATTATGATGATTTTTGGGCTCTAGGTAAACCGAATTTCAAACTCTTCAGTTTTCCATTTTTCCACTGACGTAGACACTCTACACAAGTTTTGCATACCATATGGGGATCCTAATACTTATCTTGGTCTCCCAGTTTAATACCAAAATATGCAAGATATGCTTGTTTCAAAAATTCTGTAATGTTTCTTCTGTTTTTGCTGAGAATATTCACCACAAATGTAGCAAAATACATTAGGGTCATTTAAACAACTTCTTGAATATTTCTGTAAAAAAGATGTATGAATAAAAAGGCAAATAAAAGTAATGCTACATTTAATATACAAAATACAAAACATTGGTGTAAATATTGATAATAATATGCTGTGTTAACATTTGTTGTTGGTAAAATTGTCTGCTCTGATTACTGTATCACAAGAACTAGAGCCAATTCAATGAAAGGGATGTCATTTCTCGATTCAGCAGTCTTGAAATATACTAAATATATTGAAAAATCCTTGGAAAGTGAAAAAATGTTTTTGTTGTTGAGCTGTGTAAATATTGCACCTGTGTATGCAAGCCTTAATTTGGGTTCAGGACACTTTAAATATTATCACCACCTGTTTTACAGTAGTCTGTATTTTCTGCCAATCTAAAGCAGAGATAATGGAAATGTACTAAATAGCCGAAGATGATAAATCAATATAAAAAGAAATCCTTTAATTCCAGGAATATGTATTGCTTGAAGATACTGTAGTTTCATCAAAATAAAATTCTTACAATTAAATGAATGAAAGAAAAAAGAGAACATACAGATTTGTTTTATCTCATAATTTACTTCCAATACAATGCAAATTGTTTCTACAAATTATGAAACAAAAGTGTTCAAACTGTTCTAAATTGATCTTATAACTTGCTTTAAAGAAAAGACCCTGTCAATAAATTTTACAACCCTGTTAAAACATAATTATGATGGTTTTAAGCTTAATTTACAAAAAAAAAAAAATAATAATAATAATGGGTAGAAAATCTGGACTTTTGTCATTTTTAAGACTGGCAATATGCTGATGGTGTTGTCATTAGTGCAAACATTTCAAAAAGATCAGCCACATGAATTAATACATTTTTCTATTTTAAACACAAACTTTTTCTATATTTCCAAACTAAATAAAATAAAGTCTACAAAAAATATCATATCTTGCCACCATATCTTAAAAAATATATTTGCAAAATACTGGCTTTAAATATCACACAGTGATTTAAAATAGGAAATTAATGCACTACATACATTAAATAGGAAACTTGGTATCCTGGCCAAAAAGCAGAATTACAAAGTTTGTAAAAACAAAACAAAACAAAAATCTCAAAACAAGCAGAAATTGGAAACATGGCAAGCATGCTCTAATGAAAAGATTTATATAAAAAAAAATGTAAAAATATAAATGGGTTTGAAATAAACAAACTGAAAATTAAAATGTCGACGATGCAGCTGGCAGGTTGCCTTGTGTACTTTGTCATGTTTGGAACAGATTATTGTACTGTCTGCAGGCAGTAAAAAACAGAAGCCTTCAGAGAAAATCACAGCAGATGGCAATACAACAAACTGAACTATACACCACAGGAAGTAAAAGACTGAACAAAAGATTTGAGAGCACAATAAAAACCCATTTTGTGACGTTAGTAAATGCATGTATGAGTGGCTCTATTCATAAAACTACACATTTAATAAAATGATGAACTACAGACATTTGTTTTATTTACCTTTCCTAGTGGAGAATCTGAAATATCATTTCAAAATGAGTAAAATATCAAAAAAATAAATAAATAAAGTAGGAATTTATTTAACCTCCCTGGTGGTATAATTATTTTGTATTTTGACATGTCAAATCGGTACTTTTGACATGTAAAAATACTTCCAATTTTAAATATCCTGCCAATCCCGTCCCCCCCAATTGCACGCACGCTGCCCGAACACACGTGGCATACCTGTTCGGCATTTGCATCCCTAAACCCCAGGTCTCCAATGCTCATATGCCGGGTTGTGAGGCTAGGAGATGCAGAAGCTGATGCACCAAGTGGATCTAGATGCCCGGCCGGCATCACTGGCGGACGCCACAGGCTCGTGAAGACCAGGTAAGTCCTCAATTCAAAGACGAGTGTGGCTCGGGGTTACCGTTACACATTGGGGGATCTCATTAACGTGTGAATGTACGCATGCATAGCGGATATGGTCTCTAAGCCTTAAAATCTAGCAGATCATTCACAGCTGTGAACATTCAGTTCAAATATCTAATCAAGTGCAGATAAAATAAGTAAACAGGTATTTTTGATTAGGATAATTGAAGTGAATATTTACAACTATTGGGTTAAGATAATCAGGAATCCGCAGCCTAGGAGTGTTACCTAAAGTCTGGAGATTGCCTCAAATTTTGAAAGCCAAATACACTTTGCTTTGGTCCATGCCTCTCCTATAAGGAATTGTAGGAAAGGTGCTAGGGCAAGAGGGTTTAGGTTCGATTTCTGAAATTCTGCAGAAATTGAAGATCTTGCACAGGAACTGACACGAGAAATAAAACGATAAACAGAGGAACTTCTGTACTTTCTCTTATGTAAAAAATTGTTATTTGGAAATTTGGGTGTTGCAGCTAGTAATGCCACTACAAAAATATAAACCATGTTAAAGTTGGAGAACAATTGTGGATTTATCAGTCATTTAAATGCAGTCAATGAAAAACTAAAAAATACTTAACTGAAATGTATTGAGCAAGAGCCTAATTACCAAAATTTAAAGTTACTTATAGCCCTACAGCCCATGAAGCTGTAGCCTCCTGACAATTTTAAGGTCAAAACACCAAAATAAATATAATTCTTCGATTTTTTTTGTTAATATACTAAAAGCATATTTTATTTTATTTAAAGTAGAAAATGTATAAGAATTTAAAAAACACACAATTTAGAAATGTTTCCTATGACAAATATTCTCCACAGCACAATGAATGGATCAGTAAATATACAATGTGATTTTTTTTTATACGGAGCTGCTTATAAATTTCATGTTAAGTATACCAGACACTTGAAAGAATATTGGATATTTAAATAGCAATTTTAGCTATGTGGATAAAAAAAAAAAAATCATTTAGCTGCGTTTTTTTAAAGCTAACTTTATGTAGAATGAATGACCCTTTGCATACTTCTCTCTTGCCTAAATTAGTAAAATGATAGTTTGATCTAAGAGACAAGTAAATATTTATTTACTAATTGCTAAAAATGCTGATTTGGAGTGCAATTTAGATGTCTGTTAAATGAGTTATGAATACTTTTTCTGTTTTAAACCACCTCTGTAAATGTTGGGTTTCACTTAACTTGCCAATAAACAAAACAAAACCAATCCCTGTAGCCACAAGGGAGCCAGTACTGCATTCCTACTTACAGGAATCTCCTTTGGGTCACAGACATTGCCCAGTCCAAGTACATGACTTCATAATGGGATTTACAAATGGAAAAAAATCCAGTGAGTTGGATCAACATTGTTTACCGCTACACTTGTTTAGTACAGATTCATAGAATAGAAAGGTATCGAGATAAAACCTTCGAACACAAGGTGTTTAGATGTAGGGCTTAGTAATAAACTTTGGCTCAGAAGTGAGCTGTGTGAACTCTACCCTGAACTTCTTTTCATCTGTAGATCTCATTTTAAAAATATGTTCAATTAAAATAGTAAATGCTTCTTTCTTGTAACAGCCCTTTATTATTAAATTATTGGTGGTAAAAAGGAAAACATCAATTCAGTATTTAAAAATCTAAAAAATTTGGATCAGTGATGTTTTATGCAAATTATTGGGACAAAAATGCATTTTCTTGTAAAATTTGTATCATTATAAATGTATACCATTGAAAGAGAAGTAGGCTGTGGAATGAATAAATAAACATTTTAAAATTGAGTATTTGCTTAAATTATATCACTTTTTAAAATACATTTAACTCCTGTGATGTACTGTGATGTATTCATTTTTGCAGATCACATAACAGCTTTCTTACTCACTCCAATAATTTTTTAAAAGGTTGCAGCACCATCTTGGTGTGTAAGTCAATGTGAAATACTTACCAGTTCTTTGATGATATAGTTGTATCAGGTATATTTTTCAAAGCCTTTTTATATGGTCCTGTGAATACCATACTTCCTGTCCTTTCCACATTATGATTTGAAGGCTCCATGGTTGCCACAGAGCCTGAAATGTAAACACATCTGCCTTTGTTCATCTCTTTTACAGGGTGTGTGTGTGTGTGTGTGTGTGTGTGTGTGGGGGGGGGGTAGCTTGCAGAAGAAATAATACATTGTTTTTGCTTCCAGTTTAGCTTACAGGAATTGGCATGATCAAGTATTTTCTGTAGTTGCTGAAAATGTTGAGTAAATTGTCCCTTGAGTAAATGGTCATTTAGCACTATGTTCCAACACTGGGCCTGATTTATTAAAGCTCTCCAAGGCTGGAGAAGATACACTTTCAACAGTGAACTTGGGTGATCCAGTAAACCTGGAATGTGTTTCTTACTAATCATTTGCTAATTGGTAGCAAGTGCTTTCATTTCCGGATCCATTCCAGGTTTTCTGGATCACCCAGGGTCACTGATGAAAGTGTAGCTCCTCCAGCCTTGGGGAGCTTTCTTAAATTAGGCTCATTGTAGTTCTCGTAATGAGAAGACTGATAAGTGAAGAGAAGTCTGTATTTGTCAGTGGCTTCCCTACACAACCACAACCGGTCCTAACTTTGTTGTATAGCACTGCCTCTGCCTGTGGTAACTGCATGCATCACTCTAATCAATCTTGAAAAGAAAAAAAGAAAATCACTGGCCAGGCAAAACCAAGAGGAACCAGATTATCCTCTATTGCCAAAGAAAACAGTTTAATATACCCAAAAATTTGTAACAGTATATAGTAAATTTAGTAAATTAGCTCTGAAAGAAAATCGATCCATGTAACCTAATGTTAATTATTTTTAGCAAATAAAATTATTTATAATTGTTATACCTTGTTGTACAACTTTAAAGGCTACCATTAGCTTTAGCCTACTCAAGAAATATTCACAACATGTTGCTCTGCAATAAAGACAGATCTCACTTTAAGTGCCTTTCGTTATCTGGGCTAATACAAGCATTTCCTAATCCCTTTTGCACATTCTTTTCTTATTCCACAACATAATTTCCCTTTTTTTTTTAATTTAACATGGAACAACTATTTTGCCAAAGCAGAAGACTCTCCTAGCAGCAATCCAACATTGCAACGCTTGCAGGAAGCCTTGCTTACAGCTCCCCTGTTCCCTGCAGGTCCAATTTTATACTCTAAATTTAGTCAAAAGTCTTTAGTCCTTTAATGTCACGTTTTTGAAGTCTTTAGACCTTGTTTCTCCATGATATTCCACAGTTTGCGAAGATTGGACTGGGTAATAACATCATCTGGTTTGAACTGAAGAGCTCGGAGGTAGTTGGCTTCTGCCTCTTCCAATTTGCCGTTGAGATGAAGAATGGCTCCCAAGTTCATCAAGGCAGCAGGATACTAGAAAGTAAAAAACAAAGCATTACTTGAGTACATTTAAAAAGCTATAATAATAATTTATCATTCATACAAGTGGATACTAAACTCTAAATGTCAAAAAAAAGGCTTTTAAAATGTAAAGGCCAAATATAACCTTTTTACCTATAATCCAAATTTTCACCAAACAACAGGAGCAATACAATTTATTGTAAGCTTTTTTTTATAGCTGGGCATCAGCTGGTATGTGCCATGTATGTTTTCGTGTTTACATGTGCCATCCCCAATAAATCCATCAGATAATCCAGGAGCATAAACACCAAACTCATCATGTTTTACTTGCAGTGATAAATATATTTCACTTAATTCAATTCAGAAAGGAAATCAACATCTATTTTTATCTTGGGTCAGCAGGTCCCAAACTGGGAATCTTTGGAACTAGCCTTGGTGTGCTGCGGGTAGGGTTGCTATGTTATTGGAATATAGGAATTGCAACTAAATAGTTACTATGTCCTTTTCTACGTCATTCTCCTTTTTGTGTAACGTCTTCCCTGCCAACTAAAAAATAAGTTAGGAGGTACTGATTGCAAGTAAGTTAGACTATGAGAAACACAGGACAGAAGCAGCAGTAACAGTTACTAAAGCCACTAGAAATAAATGAAAATTCAAGCACTTCAATTCTAATTACCAATGTATTGAAGATTGCAATAACAAAACACACTAGCATGTTACATGCATGGTAAAAAAATGTATGCTTTGGTGATGACCATGTCTACTATCATTAAGGGTTCAGGGGAATGTAGCACAGATAGGCTCCGGTGGAAAACAAAAATCAATTTTAGATTTGTTTTACCTTTCTTTTATATGTATTGCACATCACTGTATATTATTTTCATTTTCTCATCAACAAAGTTATAATATGTAGGCTCTCTGATGAATTAGTTTCAAAATGTTATGCCACATGATATTTGAGCAACTGTTTATCAAAAATGTTCAGTGACAAAAACACCTAAATCAATTTTAATGCACACAAACACAATAAACTCCCCAAATTGTCTGTAAAATATAAAAGAGAATAATTTGGATGTACTATTTGAAAACTAGTAGACAATGCATCTAAACAGAAAAAAATAGTTATATTTCCCTTTTAAAGCTCAAATTAAAGAAACAAACAAAAATAGTACTTGTTTAGCTTGAAATATATAAGTTAAGTAATGTTACAAGTTGGAAAGTGATTCAGCCTCAAGTGCCACATGATATTTTGTTTCAGGCAAGTTCTAAGGCTATAGATGAAATTACATCTTCAACGGAGTGAAAGGTAAAGAATTGCTCCTATTGAATAGTCATAGAGCATCTACAAGTAAAGTTCTTTTCAAAGCAACTACTTGACATTTTAGAAAAGTTGTTGCTTAATAATCGCTATGAAACATAAATTAGTTCCTGTGGTGCTTTCTCAGCTGTCCTTTCCTTGGTATGCATGAGAAATAGTAGCAACCACCACTACTGAACTTAAACTGTAATAATGATGAAATAGGTTAAAGTGGCTTGTGATGCTCAAATAACATACAAAGTAATTTTATGTTTATCACAGTTAAAAGTAATTTTCAAATATCTAACACGACCAAAGGGCTTTAGAGAAGATAGATGTCCCCAGCAGATCCTATATTAGTATACAATGTATTTATGCAGCAGTGTGTTTTTAGTTTTTTTGAAAAAAACCTAAATATTTTTTTTTAAATGTGTTATTTTGTTTATATAATGCAGTCTGTGTATTACAGTATACATAAATATGTAATACTTGACAAAGGATATCCAAAGCAGTATGAGGGTAACTAAAAAAGAGAGCATGGCAAACTAAACGTGCTTTGCAGATCTTCTCATCTGATTAAAACCTTCTACTGACAAGTCCGATAGAGGAAAAGCCAATACTTTGATGACAATTTCCAGCTCTAAAACAAGTTAAAGTAGTAGAAAAGGAATAAAATTCATGGTTCAGATGTATTTGCAGCACTAGGTCCCAGGTTCAAATCTCAGCCAGGACACTATCTGCATGGAGTTTGGATGGGTTTCCTCTCACATTTAAAAAACAAAGGCCTCCAAAGAGGCCTTAGACTGTAGTAATGACATGGTAGGAACATTATATTGTGAGCACCTCTGAGGGATAGTTAGTGCACTTTGTAACAGCTGTACCAATAAAATATGTACCAAACCAGTATATATTTAATGCCTACCACAACTGTGGGGTTGATGTTCATCTAGATTTTCATGTTTTTCATATTAACTGCACATACTGTACATAGACCTATAGATTAGTAAATGTAATCTTGATAATGAAAGATTTGACAAATTCTTAGCAGGCATTACTTGACTACAAATACTAGCTTAGAAGTCAAGAACTTTTGGATTTTTTTTAAACAAGTTAAGAGAAAACAGTTTGAAAGAGATTAAGAGCTTTGCAGCACAGTGAGCCACTGCAGCCCAGCATCAGCAATACATTCTGTAAGACAGGTTTACTATATAATCACAGTTCAATTCATAAATTCCCCCTTCTGCTGCTTTAAGACAAAAATTTGGCTCCAATAAAACAATCAAATCTGTCAATAAGGTTGTAAATGTAAGCATTGTGTAAGACACTTGATTCTGCTGATATATAAATCCCTTCATCCTTACAAGCCAGTGTCTGTTTCAGTAATATATTAATAACAGTGGATTTTCAAAAGAAGTATTCATGTCACAAAAAAGCTCACTGGTGTAAAGTACTTTAGACCTTTAAAGTATAGTTAAGTCTGAGCAAGTAGACCTGATAAGTATGACAGGCTATATGCAATACTCTTTACATGAGATACAATACAATTACATAAGACAAAAACATTAATATAATGTTATTCTACTCATTATGTGCCTAGCAGAATTCACTGAAGTGCTTCTCCTAAGGAAACCAAATCAAACTTCTTTCCTGAGGAAATGGAACAAGTGCATATTTCCTTACAGACAGAACATTGAGATAAATAAAAACAGCATGGATAACATGACCTTCAAAATAAAGACCTAAAACCAGAGCACGCCCTGTCTGCCATGACGGGTTCTGTAGTTTCCTATTAGAACAAAATCCACAGGCTTCCAAGGCATATCTCAGGGGGCCCCTGTAAGAATAGGAATATCGAGACACTACTGCTAACTTCTTTTTAAAGGTGCAGGATTGGGCTGTCACACTGACAATTCGTACTTCTGTAAATATTTCTTTTTTACATTTTGTTTAGTATTTCATAATTAGCTTTAAATAAAATTAAACTGCAATTTAATTTGATGGCTCTGAATATGTTACTGTAGCCTCAAGGTTGCTGAAATCTATTATTTTTTTGAAAAGTCCCTATTGTGGTAGTTTCCTGATTGTTAGTGGAGACTGAAGATGTCAACATGAGCTGGGATTAAGAACCACCAGCTGGTTGTAGGAAGTAGTTATTATTATTATTATTAATAATAATAATACCTTGTATTTATATAGAGTTGACATATTCCACAGCGCTGTAAAAAGTCCATAGTCATGTCACTATGTTGTCCATTAGAGGGACTCACAATCCAATTTCCCTACAGTCTACCACACACACACACACACACACACACACACACACACACACACACACACACACACACATATAATGTAGTCATTCTTATTTTTTTTAATTCACATTGTTATTGTTAAACATTCAGCAGTAGAAATGGCGGTCTTTGATGTCTTCTAATCCACTGTCTAGATTTAATACAGAAAGGTGCAAAACATTAAGCTCAATGGTTGAACAACACATAAGTAGCTCTTCTACTGTAAAAGTACACAGAGAAGAATGAAAGACTGTACAAAAACACTAATTTTTTCTAACTAGAGAAGTACAGCATGTGCGAGAACTCTTGTTTTGGTGGGCGATTTCTTTAAATAGCAGTCACGGAATTACCCATTTCCCATAAAATGTTTTTTTTTCAGTTTAGAAATGCTTATCCATTTGTAAGAATGACACTGTGTCCATCCTGCAATTACTGGTTTAAGATGGATTAAAAACATCAAAGTAAACAGCAGATATTCACAGAGTCATATTTACATGCAATTTGAGCCACTTTACAGTAAAATGAACTAATTTATATCTTACCATGGCCTGAAGCCATTGTCCTACAATAAATGTTCAAAGAGCTAGTACAGTCTCTGAAATTCACATCTTTAATGTGATCTGAAATTTACAGGAGCCATGGGAGTTCACCGGGAGGCTAATAACGGCATCAGGCATACATATATTTAATTGAAGTTTTATTTTTATTTGGAGCTATATCAGCATTGCCTAAAGCATGCAGAGTCAATGAAACATAAATTTGTTAAGGACTCAGAGTTTATTATATATTTGTAAAGCTGTAACCTGGGTAAGGGGCCTCTTATGCTTTCATGTTGTTTAGCTTTGAGTCCCAGCATGTTTTCCCTAATTAACAAACCAGGAAGGTAGTCCAAGAGCACAAACACCAAACTCATTAGGTTTGCTTTGCAGTAATAAACAGGATTCATCTAACATAATTTAAAAATATTTTTAGTCCCAGTTATCAGACTATGAAGGGTCAATGTATAGCAATAAAAAAGTTAGCACTTACAACTTGTAAAGCGGATAGATCATGAAAAAATAACCCTTTTATAAAACGATAAAATGTCTTATGGTAATTTTTTTTTAATTATTAATTTAAAGTAGAGAAATCCTCCTCTTCTGTCTTTACAAAATATGAAACCAGGAGCCTACTGGCATACAAGTGTCACGTATACCAGGTGGCTTGGGCAAATGCAGAAGAGGCTTTCCCAGAACGTTAAAAAAATAAAAATAAAAAAAGTTTGGATCTTTTCAATGTCCAGTGATGCTACATTTTCAGGAAACACCACCCGACCTCCTGCCTGCGCAGTGCGAGATCGGGTGACGTAAGCAGAAGGAAGAAAACAGAAGAAGATAGTGGCACCAGCTGGTTTCTCCATGTCGCAAAGAAGAAAAAATCTGGGACGGTGCAAGACGGACTG
The DNA here is from genome assembly GCF_032062135.1 of Pyxicephalus adspersus. Taxonomy (NCBI): domain Eukaryota; kingdom Metazoa; phylum Chordata; class Amphibia; order Anura; family Pyxicephalidae; genus Pyxicephalus; species Pyxicephalus adspersus. The sequence continues at coordinate 81,179,313 of NC_092859.1, read as the reverse complement.
GAATCCATATTGTGGAGGCATCAGCGCTCTTGGAAAGTAAAGGTAAATTCTTGACAAAGCTCAAAGAGTGTCTCCTAAATAGTTTGTGGGATGGAAGCACAACTAATGTCTTGTCTTCATTAAAATGTATTAAAATTTTTACACTGATAAAGATTTTATTTCTCACGCATAGCTATAAATCTGCATTGCTGTACACTGAATAACTTTCATACCTAGTGAATGCTCATCTTAAGGGAAGGTGTGATAATGTGAGATGTGAGGTTTGGGGTAAATATTTATTATTGGATGTCTTCACATCTTAAAGTAAAACTGCAAGGATTTAAACAAACTGCACCAAAAACTCAAACCTGCTGATGTGCAGAAAATTAGTTGTGCCATGTATGTGTATTTGTTTTCTAACTTTTGTTGGCAGTGCAACACAAAAGCCACACGTACATTTAAAAAAATCAGTACAATTACTAAATACTTTTGAAATTTTCATTTAAAATGAGTGGTAATATTCAGAATATTCCTTAGTAAAATAGGGCACAGCTATCACATTACATAAATGAATAAATAACTAAATCGTGTGAAAGTAGGATATCCACAATCACTTAGGAAATGGAAAACAAATAGTCAGCATTTGTTTGACAAATGACGGAACTCTCAAGCCGATGGTTTGCGATACAATCTTTTTATGTCCTTTCCATACTTTTTTTTCCAAACCATCCTTTCTGAAATGCAGTTGGTGGGGAATTTTGCAATTACTGCTAATTTCCATTGACGTTCACCTCTTTAGTGGTCAGACCCATACAGTGATTGGGAGCCCTAATTTCTGTTTACATAAAGGCAATCTGTCTAAATGTCTGTAAATTGATCGCATAGATTCCTGGTGTAGTGATTGCAAAAGAGGAAGTTGTCCTATACTTGAGAGGTTTTCAATTAAACTAGTGACTCCCTGAGGAATTGTTTTGTCAAATGAATTATATACCCACATCATGAAAATTGGCTCCTTTTCCAAGCAGAATATTGACTAATTGCTGAAGAATTTAAATGAACACATGTGGGGTTCTATGTACAAAAGCTGTCATATTAATTCAATTTCGTTTCACACACAACACAGGGAATGGATACAAAATAAGTAATAAAAATACCTTTTGTACCATAAAAAAATAATCACTATTACCACGTCTTAAATTTACTCATGTCACTATAGGCTCCCTTTTTAGAATGTTCACCAGGTCAGATTAGAGCTGATTTATAAAATTGGAAGTTATTAAGAGAGGAACAAGTTACCGATTTAAAAAATGTTTTTTTTTTATATTTACGTGTAAGAGATAAGCTGAAAATGAACCTGTACTTTGCTTACTCAGGACAAAAGAACTCCCCACCACCCAAGTAGCACATTCATTTTTTCCCCCAGTTTCCCTATTTGACTGGCAGGAGTAATGAAAGAACTAAGTATGGGGGGAGTACATAACTTCCCCTGCCATTTGACGGTTCTAGAGATTGGTGACCAGTCCAGAGCAGTCACAGGTTGTTAGGAAGGGAGGTACAATGAATAATAATTGTTTACAACCAGTAGATTGATAATGAACTCCATTGTGGGATTGTTATTGAGATGGCTTCTAAGGGCAGGTTCATACCTGCGGCTTGATTGACCGATTTTGTTAATCTCTCCGGGGCACCCCGTATTCATTCCCTATGGGGGCTACCACAGGCAGTGTTTCCTGGGGTGAGAAGGTGGTAAACGCACCACAATCTCAGTGCCAGTGTGCATTTTCCCTAAAGCTCTGCATATTATATTGATGCTATAAAAATACATAATAATATTATCACAACCGGCTGTTTGTTGCCTGCAAATTTTGATGCTTTTGATGCTCACAGATGGCAGCAACCAACTATTTGTTGCATATGTACACTAATATTGATCAATTTGTAATCCATATATTATTAGGATTTGACAACATGTAAGCCATTGCTTACATATTGTCAAACCACAACTTTTTAGAGGACCAGAATCCTATAATTTAGCCCCAAAGCTATCAAACAAGATGCCTTTATGACCTGGGACATAGCAGAAGATAGGGTGGACCGTGATATAACAATAATGAAGTTGCACATAGACCTGGCAGACAAACACTGTTGACCATGTAGCTATTAGTACCTATTGTCTCATTGAGAAAAAAAAAACCTCTGAAATAACAAAACTGAATAAATTGGTTGGATTCAATTGAATTCAGTTCAGTTCCTTAAGAATAAACCTGGCAAAAAAACTAGATATATGCTAAAAAAAAATTCATACGTGAAGGTTGGTTTTTGGAAATGTCAAAAAGATCAATAGATTTGAAGCCGCAGGTAGTTGACGTTATATGCAAATCTCAATTTACCAGCAAGTCTAGGTTTCCATTTAACTTCAGATTTACCTATCTAGAGCTACTGATCATTTTGACATGAAGTTTTCACAGGAGGAATTTTTTTTCTGCCTATACATTTTTCTTCATTTATTCAGTTCGAACTGCCCAGATTTGTGACAACTGAGCAAATAAAGATAACTACTTCCATCTCTTCTATTCCCCTACTGGGGAGAACAGAGCAAAAATATAAGACATATAGATACTTATAACACAAGAGAAGGTAATTTGTCTGATGAGATAGATTTTAACACAATTACCTGACAACTATATAGTACATTTGACAGAAACAATCAAAGCATATGAACACACAGATAAAGGAAAAATTGGACACAAACAGTAAAAATTAAATACTAGCCCATTCCAGAACCAGATTATAGTAAAAATATGAAGTTACTTACAATCCTTTTGGTACAATATGCACAAAACAAGACATGGCTGGCTGCCAACCATAACAAAACACATGAGCATACTTGTGAAGCCTTTGTTGTTATAAAACCTGGTCATTTTAGGGATGATGGCTAGGTAATCTATCATCTAATACAGAACAGGACTGGGCAGCAATATTTGTTATTCTCATAGTGACTTGACAGGTTAGAAATGCAGAACTACAATAAATCTAACTCCGGACGCAATCTTAAATAATACATATAATATATACATATTGTATTAAAACAATGTGCAGACACAAAAGAGAAAAATAAGCATTAATCACCAGATAATCATGGTAGGGGTTACCAATTTACATGTAAAATAAGCAGGCATTACTACAGTAATTGATGAAATTCAATTGTTCAACTGAATGTTTGTACTTTACAAGGCAACAACAGGTTATAATAATTGCCCTATGTATATACATTAGTGGAATAGCTATTATTATCAAATCAGGATGCAGGTCACTCAGAAAGGATTAAGTGCCTTTAATGCTGTGAAAACTTTGAATGGTATAAAACCCCTTAATTATCACATAAGCATGTGCTAACCCGGGCTTAATTTAAATGGGTATACAGCCTTGGCGGCTGTTCTGCTACACCACTAATCACTTAGAAAGGAATCAAGCAGCTGTTTCCCGTAGGCCATTAACACTACCACCACACTCTCTATCAGGATGACATTAACTCTTTAACTTTATTTTTCAGTGTGTTTTCCTTTATACCATTCCAAAACATTTGGTGGATACCATAGTAAAGTTAATGGTGGAGTAAATATTTGTATCATAAAGTTCAATTAAGTATTTCTTTAATGCCATATGCTGTTCCACCAGTCCTAAAATCATTATTGCCCCTATAATATGTGCAGATGTAGTCTTTATTGTATAAAAGAATAAAGTGATACTTTCTGGTCCACGACTTCTTGTATTTTTTTTTCAAAAATGGTGGTAGCTAGGGCACCTAAAACTGAAGCCTCACTTGGCTACACATGTTCACTGCCCTTCCGGACACTTGGCTTGCTCCTGACTCCCAGATTGTCTGTCATGCTGGTACCTCCCTTTATGGCTGCCTGTTCTGGTATGTCTAGGGGCCTGGGAGTCATCTGCAGCAAAGTTCACCATCCGTTCCTTGGGACTCTGTTCAACACTGGCTGCTCCTTAAGCTGGGTACACACGTGCAATACATGTCGTTGGAAAGGATCTTTCACGATCCCTTCCAACAACAAAAGACTGAACGATGCATGAAGGAGCGCTGTACACACAGCACCATTCTCCTCTATGGAGAGGAGAGGGGAGGGGGAGAACAACATACCCCGCTGCGCTCTCTCCCCTTCACTTTCATTACGATCATTCGTGGTCCGTAGATCCGCCAGGATGGACGACGGACAATGAGTGCTGTACACACACCAGATTCTTGACCAATATCAGCCCTGAGGTGATTATCAGACAAGAATCATCTGGCGTGTGTACATAGCCTAAGGCTCTCAAACTTAGCCAAGCCATCTTGAGCTACAATCCAAAGCACCCACAGCCTAGATAAGCCTACTTTCAGTGGAATCCAGTCTTGGTATATGACAATGTCCCCAAAGCTTAAAATTTGACTGCACAGTTTTCCTTATATTTACTCAGAACTAGGTAGTATTAGGCAACACATTTTCTAACTTGCATCTATTCACTACATAACTGTTGTTAAATAAATTCACATTAATCACATTCACAAAGACTAAAATATTGTAATAAAACCTTGTCATCCTACACCCTAGCTTCCAGAGTGACCCCTAGGCAATGAAGAGGTCATTTATGCCTATAGAATGCTGAGAAAGCCAAGGAACTTCAAATCGCATGAACATGTGTTCCTATACAGTGCTGGAACTTCTTCTCAAAAGATTTGGGATCCTCAACCCTCCCTGATCCAACACAATAAGGACCAACTGTATGGGCCTGGATATAGATTATCTTTATCAAAAAATTGTCTATAATTATAGTTACCAGGAACACTTAAATGAGATTTGGGTTCCTTAGCTTTCCCAGAACAATGTTTAGTTCCATTCTCAGGCACTGGACTTAAAATATGGATTAAACCCACTTTGTTGTAAACCTTTTCTACTGCCATTTAGGAATGCGACCTTTTGACGTTACATCATGGAAAAAACTTCATAGAACAATGTGATGTGGATGAAAATCATATGCTATAATATGTAAGCAGTGTTAAGACTAGGTCAGACAAGCCTTGCAGGTAGCACTATTTACTTTAGACGTAGACATGTGAGTACCAACTAGCTCAAGATGGAGGCCAGAGTCTGGTGGATTTTCTAAGCTTTCTTTTAATATGCTTGAGGCTAGACTTCAAAGAATCCCCTTGACTGTGACTTCATAGCCAGATGTGGGAGATACTTAAAAGTGATTTCAATCAAAGATTATCCATTTACAGTTTTCCGTCAGGAGGTACAGACATATGTCACACCTCAAACTATATTATAATGTTGTAAAAAGACAAACAGATGGTAGAGTATAATGCAAAAAGAATAAACAATAAAACACACTTTGCCTAAAAGGAAAAGGAATAGCATTGTTTAATATAAAACTTATGAGAAAAAAAAAAAAAAAAAAAAAAAAAAAAGAGTATAGAAATTGTAAAATGTGAAAAACAACAGGCTACAGATTTTTGTCATTATGTGGGGTCATTTCTTAAAACGTAATAAGTAGAAAGATTCCCCACACAATCTTATGAAGATTGTATTTATAAAACTAATTTTGAGATGGGAAATATAAAGCAGCATTTAAATTCTATAGAACGTTATGCATTATTTACCATACTACATAAATCACACAAAATGTATGACTGGCAACATTCTGATGATTTAACTGGTAAAGTAAAAGGGGACAATGCAAACATTCTGAAATCAGAGTCCGCCAGTAGCCATGGGTCTAGTAAGAGATGTACCTCCGCTGCTATGCCACAAAGCAGAAAAAGAAGAAAGGGGAATATTCCAGTAAGGGTTTTTATATGGATGAGTAATAAATACAATATGCACTGTTCAAAATCTATTTAGCTTGTTAATGTGACATACTTTTCTAGGTCCTACACAAATGTCTGTGTGCTTGTGCGATGTACGGTCTTTCACTAAAGCGTACAGCTACATATTTATTAACCTTAAGTGTAGCCATTAGAAAATGTGCCTGCTATGGTGAGAACCTGAAAATGCAGAATTCCCATCACCCTCTGTTCCATGGTCCCCACTGGAAAAAGATCCTCTCAATAGAGACACAGAGAACATTAGGAACCTAACAGAAGTAACATATATATCCTATTTAGGTTATTTAAAAAATAATAAAACAAAACAAATCGAATCAATATTAATCTGTTAAAAACTGTTTAGTGAAAACTGAAGCAATATTTGATTTCACCTCTTCATAAACATGCCACCTTCAGTACTTTATTATCAGTAGTAAGTTCATCTGATGACGCCACAGTTCATTGGGATAACTGCACCTATGTTTTCAAAAGGTGCAGCTGTAACCCTATAATCCAAAGATGTCATACAATAAATCTTAATGAACGTCTATTTGCAAAGGCAAACAGCAATGGATAACTGAACTCAGTTTTTTCATCCAGTCTAGAGCCAAGTCACTCTATCATGTGAAATGAATTATCCCCGAGTTGAAAATGCTGTGATCCACATCTACCCAGACACTTCCTAGCAAAGGTCATCATAAGCGTCCTTCAGGAGTATTAAATATAGTTCTGTGTATACAAAGCAACAGATAAAAGCTCCACAGGGAATGTTCCACAGCTCATTTCATCCAAGCTGTATTCCAACAAATGCTGAAAAATAATACTCAGGTCTGCCATTTGTGATTCTAACCTTACCAAAGATTTGTTATCTTAAAAAAATAATCAAAGTTAATTTGTATTCCTTATTGCGTTGCCTTAAAAGGCATTAAAAGTCAGAATGACATTTTACGAATAGTTGCATTTGAAAGAAATGGAGAACAGGAAAAACAGGAGAAACAAAATTTGTACAGAAAAAACTAATGTGAACATATAACTATTTTCATCACAAATGTATACAGAATGTTAAAATACAATGTCATTTAAAATTATTCTGAAAGAGCACATTTTAGTTCTCAAATACCTTCCTACACATTTTAAAATGATCAATTTTGAACAGAAAAAAAGGTCTATTTTCAGAGCTTCCCATTTGATGCAAACAGCTACTCAGAATATCAGCTGGCCAACGTTTAAAATAACAGATTAGATCTGCGTTTCTTAATCATGGTTCCTCCAATGCCAGTTTACTGGTTACCAATGATCTTTTTGGCCATCTGTAAGGGTGGCAGCCTTTTACGTGGCCAGCAATGTAAGAGGTATGCTTCTCAAAGACCACACACTAATGTACTGTGAGCTGTGGGTATAGAAATTGTAGTAGGGGGTTTACTGAAGACCTCAATGTTGTTTTATTGGGTTCCTCCATGTTAAAAAGGCAGATAAACACTAAAGAGTATAGAGGTAGTTTATAATGACTTATGTTTGATTAGGTTGCTTAGGTAAAAGTTGTGAAATTATATTATCGTATGCAGCTAATATAAATCCATCAATTATTGTAAGATTCCCCCTTCAAGCTTCCTAATGTCCTTGCTGTCCTGTAAGAAAATGGTGTCATCCACCTGACTTAAAAAGGGAGGTCATAGTCACCCAGATACAAAAAAACAAAAGAACCACATTACAACTGAAGTGCAAAGTTTAAAGCAGAACAAAAAAATCGAAAGAAAAAAAAAACTGAAAACCTAAACTAAATAGCCCATCAAAGGATAAAGTAAAAAAACTGTTTTTGCTACAATAATCACCTTTATTCTAGAGCTACTTCCTGTAGTTGTACTTTCCCACCTGAAGAAGCCTTATGTTTTCTGTATTTTTTGGATTGAGGGCTGGAATCAATTAAACTACTTCCTTTGAGACCAGGTATTATGCATCCACTCTCCCTCTCAGAATGCAACTGGACAGTGAAGGAGGTGAAGAACCGAAAGAAAAAGATACTTTTGCCATTTTGCCTACTTTTCCTTCTGATATGTAAGCTCCTTGTTAGTATATAAACTGGCTATTTCTGCTGCTTCTTCCTCTCCTCCTTAGAGCTCTGCTATACAGAGGCTAAAGCTACGTACACACTTCCAATTATTATCGTCGGAAAACGAACGACGAACGTTCCTGCACGATATATATGAACGATCGTATAGCACCGATCCTGCACATAGAGGTAACGACACGATCGTTCGTAGATATTGTACACACAATAGATACGATCGTTTAAGCGATAGAGGAACTATGTGCACGACAGGAAAGTGAACGGACGTTCGTTCATCACGCATGCTCTGATCATGGACGATCAACGAACCACCGTACACACGAACGATGTTCAACGATCGTCGTCCAATCCGATCCGCCGGTCCGGTCGTTCGTTTCCAACAATTTTCCTCGTTCGTCGGCGTCGTTAGTTACTTTTTTATGAACGATTTTTTGCCCAATCGATCGTTCGTCGTTCGATTGGAACGATAAAAATTGGAAGTGTGTACGCACCTTAAAGGTCTACACCTCTTACTGATTTAGATCTTTTTTACATGACTAGAGCTCAGATTAAAATACTCATCAAAACATCAACGGGCACAAAAATAAGTACTTTTGGATTTAATAATTGTTTGATTTGTCTTAAAAATGCAAACAAAAATCCTAAAATTGTATTTATAAGCATCCACACATTGGGCACCATTGACAAAACTGGCCATTTTATCTGGATACTATAGCTCAGGAAGCCCTTTCCTTGGACCAAATCATCAAGGTAATCTAAAATGTAAATTGTTCATACAACAACAATACATTCTGTAGCTCACAATCTGCTAAAAAAAAGTTTTTGCATGTACATTTTAGTCTTTAAATGAATATTTATTACACTTACATTGGGCCTTAGTTCTGCTGCCATTTTGTAGTAGGATTCTGCTGCTTCATTCAGACTGGCTTGCCTAAAAAAACAAAAAAAAAAAACACCGATTTAATAATGCAGAATTCACTAATGCATTCTTATTAATGCTTAATTATAGCGCACCAATGTAAAGCCAAAAGTGACAGGTGATGAAATTAGGTACAACTGTATTTTATGTCCCACCTGTTTGACATCAGGATTATTACTAATTGGCTATTGTTCTGCTGAACACATGGGCCTGCCATTAGGAAAATGCGGGCCAAACCCTCACCATCTGCCTAATAAAATAACATTGTGTAGCTAGTATACCAGAAACCATGTCAAACAAACAAAAAAAAACCCCACCAAGAAACATGTAACTACATTTAGAATATGGTTCCAGTGCTTGATGGAACAACGTGGTGTCACTTAATAACTAGCAAAGGAGATCCAACTCCTAGCTATTCTGGCCAGCAAAGGAAGTGACAATCTAAAAATAGATAAGTGGGGTAATTTTGCTAGTGACCATGGAGCTAATGGGCTAGCAACAGCAGCATTGTTGCAAGTGAGAAATAAGACTTACGCTTCCCTGATTTCAAGTTTCCTAGAGCAGAGCAGATACTATGCCATTCTGGAATAAAAGACTTTGTATAAAGGTAACAAAAGTCCTAAAGTCTACAAGAATAAACTTTCAAGGATAAACAATCCAGATAATACCGCAGATGTGTCCAATAACAAACACTATCACACGGGATTTTTTTTTCCCCAAAAAGATTTAAGTCTTATTTTTACATAACCCCATTGCTACTTTTTAGCACCACTGTCTTTGACGAAGAAGAATTCAACTGTTTAGATGAGTGTTTCTCAAGCAGGGTTCTTTCTGAGGTTGCTCCGTATTCCTTGAGCATTGTTTGAGCAATCCTTGAACAGATTGTGACTCTTGGGTCAGTTTAAAATATACCAATGACCTTTTTGGCTATATGTAAGGATGACATTTTTTCCCCCCCGTGACCACCAGACTAATGTACTGTGAGCTGTGAATATAGTAATTATATCAGGGGTTCCCTAAAGGCCTGAAAGGTATTTTAGGGGTTTCCCTATGTTAAAAAGGTTGGGAAACACTGTTTTAGAGGGATTTTCAAGAAGATCGAGATGTGCATGCTTTAAAACCTGTGGATAAATCAACCAAACCAAACAAAAATCAAATCAAAAAACCAAAGCAAAACCATCAATTACATTTTATTTTTTTACTCTTGTGATGGATTAAGAAAATCATTTACAAGTTTTGTAAATCAGGAAAAAGACCAGTTTGCTCTATGTAAGATAAATTGGTAACAGGCATTGTAAATTATTTTTATTAACACCATTACTTCTTACAGGCAAGAGACATATGGTGCCCAGCTCAATTTATTTTAATCCCCTTATAAATAACAAACAAAAAAAATAATCAAATCTACTTCCTTTGCCAACACCTTAATGTAATTTAGTGTGATTCTTTCTACAGTTCTCCATTCAAGACCTATTCGTTCTGTTACTCTATTATAACCTACTGCAATTTACAGCAAACTCAAATAACTGTCTTTGCTATGGAAAGTTAGAAGAAGGTGGTTAAATATTCCAGCAATAGAAATCATTCTCTCAGAGATGGTTAATGCATTATTTTTATGTTGCCCAGATAACAAAATAGCAAGAAGGAATATGAGGGCCTGCTATTGCTTTTATTTCATATTTTAAGCAGCTTGTACATTAGAGCCCCTCTAAGGGAAAATTGTTACAGAATTCACGTCAAACTAAAAAAGGGAATATTAATTCCACAGCTATTAGGGTAAGTTGTGTCTCATTTGCAGTCTGTGTATGGAAATTTGATCAGCCAAGCAATGCACAAATAGAATAATGAGTATTACATACTTTAGTATTAAAAACAAGTATGTAGCCGTGATATTTTCTACAGTCACATTACTGAATACGGAGGTTAACGCATGCTTGCCCCAAATGTTTGGTAATAATAATTTAAAATTTTAAATGTTAAGTTGCTTCTGATATAGTAGTGTAAAATTGAATTTATTCTACACTTTTTGATTTGAGGCCTATATACTCAAATTAGTATATTTTTATTAAATGGTTAGTCAACCTAAAACTAATATTTTAGTTTAGATGCATGCCTAGTGGGGTGTGTCTGCCCATGACTTTTAATATATTTTAGAAACTACAGCGGTTGGATGTTCCTGTTATGGACAAGTTTTTTTCTTTTCTCCCCTGGTGGTGTGGGGCCCTCCGTTCTATATTTTACATTCTTACAAAAATAAATATATTAGAGTGGGAAACAGTCATAATGCCTACACAGAAGACCAAGCAAAGGTATGTCATTAAAAAAGTTTCTTAGTTAAAAGACACATATGGAAAGAAATTATAGTTTTAGTTGGACACTCAGTCTACTGGCATGTATGCTTTTTCAATGCCTGGGTTATTGGTCCTGTAAATGTTCTCTAGCTATCAATATATATACATATATATATATTCACTACACACATATACATACACGTGCTGGCACCACCACTAGGTGTACTTTGTAGCTAGAGTTTGTTCCGACATGGAGCAATGAAAGTCGATTTGGAGGATCTCCTAATTCAATATATACATATAAACATATCTTCAATTTATGACTGGTAAAAAAAGCTGATATTTTCATTAAGAAAAGAAATGTGTTCCTAAACTAAAGCATGATCATCTGGTAATATCAATTGGAGCTAATGTATAGTCTTGGTTAAAAAAATCTGTGCTAGAATTATGTTCATATTTGTACCCAAAAAGCAATGCAATATATTCCTTCACTGGACCTGGTTTTGTAACAAACTGCAGTACTATTATTACATGTAATATCTAAATTACTATATTTGCAGGTGTTTATATATCTTACCTTTCTGCTAGCATATAATTTTATTGTGTTAATTGTTTTAAAAGAGAACACTTTTTTTTTAAAAAGTTTTATTATAAATCACTATGTTAAAATAACAAAAACTAAATACCCAGTAAATCCAACCCTCATCATCTTGAAATGCATTCTATTTTCCAATTAAATCTCCAAAATAATGTTCCACACTGATGCAGTCTTTAAAATACTGCGAGTTCAGGGACAAATTGCTGTAATTCTTTGATTGGATTAATTGACCTTGGGCTTAGGGGCACCAAGAAGCAGTCTATAACCTAAAGCTTTTGTTGTGTCTTTCTTTTCATTTTTGTGTTATAATATAGGACAAAACTATCAAATTTATATAACTGAAATGCAACTTTTTCTATGAGTTTTAGAAGATGTGTTGTTTCAAGGTTTCCAGAAAACATTTAAGCCTTCAAGAAGCACACAAATATAGTAATTCATTTATCAAGCATACACCCCATCTGCAATCTATAAGAAATAGAAAGCTGTAAGGGCAACTCAAACTGCCACATTTCAGTGGCAAGGGACACCACTCCTATGTAGAATGACCATTGAAAACACCCACACTGTATAATTACAAATTCTAAAACTTAAAATACTATGTTTTTATTCCAGTGTTTAAAACCCAACTACAGCTCCAAAGATGCATATTTCCAATGGAAAAAAATATCATTGAAGGTCCTTGGAAACTAGAAATACATTCCAACGTAGAAAACACAGATGAGTGAATACTATTCTCCAGAGCTACTGAAGGTTTTGGACAATTAAAGTAAACCATGGATATTTTTTTTAAGAAAAAAAAAGAATGATAGTATTTTCTGCAAATGTCTTTGATGGTCTTTGGATGATGCATTGTTTTAACGTTGAGTACAAGGCCTGTGATTTGTAAGAATTTTGTTCTTCTAAAGAGTTTTACCTTGTATTTAGAAAAAAGGAGTCATGATTCTCATGACCCATGAAGATTGATCTCCTGATACATTAAGAAATGTCTGTTTCAATGCATAGCAAGGAGGAAGTGATATGTCATTGGAAGGATTATACTATATAAATCTGTGTTGTAACTAATACAGATACTCAACATTTGGAAATAGTTTTACTTCTATAAACTAGAAACTTTGATGACCCAAGGTCAGTGTGGTTCACTTTTACAAGGTCTACAGTAATAAGAGATCAACCTACATATCTGCAGAATTTAACATTAAAATAGATACATAGGCCTGTCTAATGCTTTATACTAAAGAAGCCTATTGGAATATCAGAAGTTGTAAATGTGAACTTTTAATGATGGATTTCAACTTGTCTAATATGTATTTTTGGCAGAACAAAAGGAGAAACAAATCACATATAATCTTCCAATTTCAAGACGCAGTTTCAACGTGTTGTAGGTAGCAATAATGGTTTACGAAGTTAAATGTATTCTTGTGACTTGAACATAATCTTGCTTTCTGTACACATTATTGTTCCTTTATGACAGTATTTGAGCAGCATATTTAGCTGTCAAACACTAAGGCAAGGATATTGTCGGACTGGAATTTCTTTATTTGATGTAATAGAAAGACAGCTGATACAGATACCTGTGATTCAATATGTGTGGTCAGTAGCCGAGATAACTCTCTCTATTTGATAGTTCTGAATATTTTCTGTCACACAAGAAGTGTTCCCTGGTTACATAATAGCCATAAATTAGGTGTTCTGCTACATTAACAGGAAACATTTTGTCATTGGTTGCATTTTAAAAATAAGGAGTTACATATTCTACTGTATATTCTACTGTCTGATGCAATTTACCAGAAAAGGAAGTTCTACAACACTCAGCTATTTCTTGTTTATTATGCATAGTAACACAGAAAAGGCAGCTTACATCAAAGGAATACATGGACAATTATAAAAGTCTCCAAGTTGAGAATAGGTAGCTGACATAATTCATGCTTGTTTTCTCAAATACCCTGGAGTACAATCAGGGCCAGATTTCCCACAAGGCCACTTATGCCAGGGTCCAGGGCACGAAGACCAGCAAGTGTAAAATATGACCCCCCGGGAATGCTTTTGAGTCCACTCTCCTGCTGTGGTAGACTTTTCTGGGGATCCTGCATTAGCCATGTAGATTCCTTCTCCTCTGAACCTTCCTAAAAATACATAAGGAGGAGTCTGGACTTCGGGGATAACTTTAAGAAGCCATCTTCTCTATAGCCAAGTGGGTAGACTAGGGGTTGCCATAGCAAAAAAAAGAAAAATAAACCTAAGGTGTAATAGTAAAGGGGAGAATATAGTAGGAGGTATGATAATTAAGGGTGGGAAGAACCAAAAATTACACTTTTCTAGAAAAGCCACCACTCCCAACACTATTATCCTTAACATTTATCCATCAATACAGGGCAGTACTAATATAGGGGCAGAAGAAGGAATCACAGAGCACAGCATATGACTAGGTCATGGACACATCAGAAAGTATTTCAGATGCATAAGATGTTTCAGCCAATGTAGGTACTTAAGACAGCAAACGATTGCAGCATTAGGGAGGTAAGCATTACCTTTTTTTCCTATTTTGCCTTAGCATACAAATTTTTAAAATAGTGACAAAGTCATTTTAAACTATATTTGCACTTAAAATAACTTGTCTTAGAATTCTACCCTTGGTATACCATCTGACATTGTGAAAGGCACAGAAAAAACATTCACTTTCTCTAATGAGATGCTTAATGGTATTTTTTATTACATCATAGCTTCTCAAGGGTAGGTGTATTACAACAATCAAATCTTTTAATTAGAAAAATATAACTATTTTAGGCATTTGTATAAATCACACTGTGAATAATGCAAGAATAAGGAATATATACCCTCAGAAGGTTAAAAGCTAACAAAGAGGAAAAAGTAATTAAGCTGAAGAAAAAAATGTGACCATAAGAAATGATGATCCTTTACATAGTGTAATTGAGAAACAAGAGACGTAAGGTTTAGAATTTAACTGTAAGGAGACGGTCACCTTGAGGAAACAGAAAGCTGCTGACGGGCAAGAAGAGGTGCCTACCAGTACCTGCTGCTCAGCTAAGTCCTGGATCAGTCTGACAGGCAAAGCTTTGGCATTTCCAGCTAGTTTTAAAGTTTCCCTGCCCTCTTCTGCCTCCTGCACATTTTTATAGCAACTAAGGTAGCCGATTATGGTGATGGGTCAATGAGAATAGGGTGGTGGTGGGAGGTGTCTATTGGGTCAGTTTGTATGAGCAAACTTCAGCACTAAAAAGCTGCTGCAAGTTATGTGCACCTCTGGATGTCTGCACATCATAATGTGACAAGGTCTCGTTGGCCCAATATTAAAACGCTAAATATATTGTCAGGAAAGGGACACAAATAAAGAATTTCTACAAATTTTAGAGGTTCACACATCTGAAAGGAGGTTAGTTAGATATGGAAAAGCATCAGAGAATTTAAAACAGAGCAGCCTACAAGTTTAATGGAGAGAGTGATTTTATATATATATATATATATAATATCTTACAGTTGTTTAGTCTCATATAGTATGCAACTAAATCATGATTATTTTGCACTGTAACCAGCCACTGGAGATTAAAAATGAGCTCTTTCCCTGTGTTGCATATGTAATATAAAAACATTGTAAGTAGGCTAAAACTCCTGTTGGATGTCAAGAAGTAATTTATATTCCTATTGACTGGTACATAGAATCATAAAACTGAACACTAGTCTTGTGCCTATTTTAAGCAGACAAAAAATGTCACCTTTTATGGAGCACAGTGTCAACAGTATGGAGAATAACTGGATAAAGATCATTTATCCTAAAGAAGGTGTATATAAAGGATTGAAATGGCTATTGGTCATACACATTCTAGAATTTAGGAAATTCAAATTAAATGTTTTAAGGCAAGGCACTTGGATAGAAAGAAGGTCATTTAGATAGAAAATCTGCTATACTATAATAAAAGTGTCCCTCTACACTATTCCACTTTTGGGTCCCCTTCAGGTCTTTCTGACTGTATGCCTGTGTGGCCATTACAGAGGCACACAGTCGGATGTGATGGGCACACAGGGGAGAAAAAAAAACCTACAGCCATAAATAGGGGCACATACAATAACATAGGTTAACAAACTAAAACCAGAAATATAAACAATGAACCAACCTGAGCATGTGAGCTGCATTGAAAACCACATCAAATTCAGAACTGTCCAGTTCTGCAGCCTTCTTTGCCATTTCTGCAGCTTCCAGCACTCGCCCTTCTTCCAGTAGGAATTGTCCTACAATAACAATAGTAATGAAACACAAAATATAACATTAAAATCATATCCACATCAATATCCAATCTGATTCTGGAATTATTTCAAAGATAGATGCAATCCACAAATCGTAAAATTGTACGTAGGGCTACATTTCAAAACTCTATTTAGAGAATAACTTCCCTACCCATGTATAATGTTTCCTGTTATTTCTCCATTGGGTGTATCTAACATCCCTCCATGGGCTGACAATTGTAACTCTACTGCTTTAAACTGGTTAAAAAAAAAAAAAAAGTTTACATCTAGTTTAAAGTAGATGTAAACCCAAACACTAAAATCTCATATAGTTTAAAGTAGATGTAAACCCAAACACTAAAATCTCATATAAAGTTTAAAATAAAAGTTATTTTAAAAGTTCATGCTTTGCAGTTTTTATTAAAAGAATACCTGCCATGAAAATTTAAAAATCTCCACTAGAGTAAGAAAGACAGATGTGTTTATATAATGTACTTTGAGATTTGGAATCATTTTGGTAAACAGCAAGCATGAGAATTTGGGAGAAGACTTAACCATGAAACCCTTGTTCACTGCCAACAGCTAATCTGAAAGGAATGAGCCGACACATAACGGAATCTGATCAACGTGATCAATAATTATATCGATAATATATGAAAACACTCATTTAACTTTAAAATTCCTTCTGACACAGTACCGCTTATATGAATGGGTGAATATTATAAAATCCGATCAATAACAATTCATCCTTAAAATTTAGACATTCTTCAATTTGAATACACCTTTCCTAATTATTGGAAGCGCGTGCAAGGAGGCAAAGCCAGTTACCATCTGAGAGAAATGTCAAACTACAAAGATTAATCCCCACTTAGTTGGCTATCCTAATGAGGACAAATTGAGCCAATTTACTTTCTAAATCATTGTAAAATGCATATAAGGTGAAAGAATCACTCCTTAACAGTAATTGTAACTGAAACAAACTACAAAGATTGCAAAGAACTGGTTAAGAGGTTTCACATAGGATTTTGGTGGATCATGTTACAGTTTGGCTTTGATGTTGGCAGTCATTAATCAGTTTCTGACATCATTTAAAGCAACCCCATGAAATCCATCACAATATGGAACAATGAGCAAAGCTGTTTTTTTTGTTGACAAGTCATCAACCAAGAAAGCCTCTATCTTTCACTTAATCCAAGTAAATTAATCAAAGTAAATTAAAGCTTCAAAAACTCACCCATCCTTTCAAAGATAATTTTAGCATTAAATATCTCAAACATCTGATGTGATATGATTGATGTTCTTTTAAAAAGACCTTTATCATTTGAATTTATAGATTGCGTTTTAAATAGAAAATGATATTGCTGAGCATCTGCTCGCCCATCAGATATGCTCAAAAAATTGAAGACAAATAAACACAGTAACAGTTGGCAGTTTTTTTTTCGGAATCTAATTATGTTGAAAAAAAGGCAAAACTTATGTATACATGTACCACCTATGTATTTATTTTATTGCTGGTTTTTATTCCAGTTTGAATGGATGGTGAAATAGAAAAAGACAATAATAATCCTATAGTGCAACCTGTACTTTACATTCTATTGCACCAATAACATTAGTAAGAAAACTATCTATCTGTTGGGAGGGATTCCCACTGATCTCAAACAGCAAGTTATATAATTCCTTATGATATGCAAAGTCCAATGGTAACAAGTACACCAGACAATAAAACAAGAAACTGAAAGATTGTAATACATCTCCACCCTAACCAAACTAGACTATACCATATCACATACAACAACATACCCCTGAGGGATGGCGAGTAGTTGTGCGGTGCGTGGTGCACATATTAGGAAGACATAGGAAATGCCAAGGTACAGCACAAAAAGGACTGCTGAAATAAATGTCACTGGTCAAGTATAGTGTTGCACAAAACTCAATGATATTTTACATGTAGATAAAGTTAAGATTATTATCAGCTCTTCTGAAATGTCTTCCCATCTATACGAGTTAGGCTATGTGCACATGTAAGAATACTGTAACTAGAAATGACCATTAAAGATTGTTTCCAGTGACCAAAAGACACTGTACACATTCTAATCTATGGAAAGTAGAGGGGGGAGGACAAGTAAGTGACACACCAATCTGTGAGAAGGAATTGATGAACGACATGGGGGGGCAAGCATTTCCCCTGAGACAAGCACAAAAACACATATTTTGCATTTGGCAGCTAAAAGCATTATAAACCTAATTAAACATAAATGTTACATGCTTAACTAACAATGTGTTGCAAAAGGTCTGATTAAAGACATACAATGCAATGGCACTTTACATACTGCTCTTCATATTGCTAAATCCTTTAATTATATCATCACTAACACACATTGCAAACCAGAAGAACACATTATGCAGTGTATAATTCTTTTCTCACAGTAGGGCACATTTATGTTTCTGAATAGTCACATAGATTAGGGCACAATAGTAAATGTGGGCCACATTATACTGGACCAACATTTCTTTATTCTGACATATATTTGTAAATGAATAAAACGCTGCTGCTTCAAAAATTACACCAAAGGATAGTTATCTCTCGTTATGGAGAAAATGAGAAGAAACAGGTTAAAGCTTTGCAAACACAATGAACTCGGTCCCTATAAAGACTGATAAAAATGAGGATAAAAGTGCTATTGAAGTCGAGCTCTTAACCTATAAACACAACTACTACATTGAAGTTTAAAAAAAAAACTTTCATAAACTTGATAATATAACTTTTGTTGTAATGCAAGTTAATGTGTAATCCGCAACAGTAATTAGCTGTTTTGTGTCATATAAAAGGCATTTTATAAAGAAACATTCTATTCATTACAGGATTTTACAGACATTAAGTAATGGATTTTCAATTAAGATTACACACAGCTTTACTTAATTCAAAAGTGATGGCAATTTATGTTGACTTTTAACCCCCATGGACCCAGATTAAATTCTCATATTTTGTTTCCAGTATTAGGGTCTGATACCTGACCTCCTGAGATTTTATTCAAATGTACCTTCTGCATTAAGAACACCAACTCAACCAAAATACTAATGAAAAAGACTAAAATCAGTGCAGAAAATGGAGAATGTGGAAGAGAAGGGTTTGTATAAAGAAAAAACAAAAAGGAATCTTTAGATGTTAAGAGCTAAACTTTTGAGGTGTCACTCTTAACCCTGTATACAGGATCCATGAATCCCTAAGAAAACCCATTTTTAGTGTCACACATGTAATTAGCAGCAGACGATGAGTAGGAGATGTGAATAAAATGTACATAAATGACTGCAAATATTGCTTCATACATGCCTAATTATCTTATAAACCATAGGTATAATAACGATGCACAACCCAGGCCATTAAATGTGTCTGAAAATAAAAAGTGTTGCAATGACTTACCGTAATGCATTTAACAGTTTCCTTTGGTGGGATCCAGCTGTATTGCTTTTAAAAAGTAACGCTCAGCTTCGCTTTTACGTCCCTGAAAGCAAAGTTATAAATCATTTAGTATAACTAAAACTTTTCCGTTATGTTCACATTTAAAAAGGCTGATTTCCAGCTAGTTTTAAAGTTTCCCTGCCCTCTTCTGCCTCCTGCACATTTTTATAGCAACTAACCATTTACCAAAAAATGCAAAAGTCTAGCTGCAATGAAATTTACAACACAAAATGCAATGCCAGTGCCCATCAATGTCAGATTAGCACAGGTAGGATACTTAGGAGTCGGGTTGTTAATGATATATTCCTGATAAACTTGAATGACACCTCCCAGTTGTAAAAATAAGAAAATAAATAGACCAATCGCTACACATCATTGTGAGAATATTGTTCAATATAGGAAAAATGAGTAACACTGGAGGCAAGAGGGGGGCTTATTATAGATGGTTTTGCTAAAGAGAGATAGGCTGTTCACTTGCAAGGAATACTTTACTAGGCATAGTAAATAAATTTGCATTTTTTTTTCAAATTGCCTTGAACATGATTGGGTATTTACTAAGCTGACTTTGTCAATTAAATAACCTAAATTATTTTAATAAATCAGCTCCAATATCTCTTGTGATTAAGAAGAAGGCAGCTAGAAAGAAAGGTAGGAGTGGCAGAGACAGCTTTGCAACAAGCTAGAGTTGCACTCCTCGACTATTTTGCTCCAGTTCTTTTTCATGAACATGGAAGAGTCTGTATAACAGCCTTCAACAAATGCATGGATATCCTGTAAGCATTTAAGCACTTCTCAGAAATAACTGCAAGAAAAGTCAGATAAATTTTCATTCCACTCTTTTATACATAGGCCCCTGTAACCTAAAATCCTATTAATCACATTTCTAAGCCATCAAACATTTACAATGTTTTGCCAGTGCAAACAAAAGCCAGGTGTCTAAATTGCATATGGATATTTTGGTAGGGAAAGAATGCCAAAACTGACAAACAGTGTAAAAATAATGAAACAACAAAGCCAAATTCTTAGAAGTAAAAGTTTATGCCTTAAAGAGAATATCTAGTATATCAACTGTATAATATATATATATATATATATATATATATATATATATAGGCTAGGGTTTGCTTTGGCAGTTGGAGAGATTTAGGGTGTGTCTTAAGTTTTGACGTAAGTAGCTAAGTTATAGGTAGCAGTGCTGGGCAGCTCCTGGTTGTCTGGGAAAATACCTGTACAGCCGGACAAATAGAGCACTCCACATTTTCTGGTTTACCCAGCATCTTTGAGCCCTTGGCCCCTCTGAATTGCACAAGGCCCATCCATTTCATTCAGATTTCAGTTCTTTTTATGACGGATATTTACATGTGGCTGTTACCACAGTTTACTGTTTTCAGGAAGCTATTTACAGCACCGTATTTGCCGTGATCTGCCTTGCATTGCAGTAGGTCAATTACTATGTCACTGGATCTAAAATCAGGCATGTATTGAAAATGAATAGATTTATGTTGTACTTAATTAGCATATTAATATGAGGGAAAGAAGCAAACAAGAATACAAATACTAGCACATTAAACTTCAGGAGATATAAAACAAATACGATTTTTTTAAACTATATCATTTAAAACAAATTATTTTACAGTGAAAACCCAGGGCAAATGTAGATGGATAGGACTAAATTTTGACTTTAAAAACATTAAATTTAGCCATGTGCCTGGACTGGTAGTCTCTTGTTGGTCCTCCTCCTCTTAAGCAAATATCATATAATTATTGTTTTGGTCACATAACTGGCACCTGCAAAATGCTAAATGTATTATTTTACAACACAAGTCTTATGTTGCCTTTAGATTACATACTACATTGTAAATGTAGAAAACAATATAATTTCACTATTTCAATTTATGTTTGCTTCAGCTTTTAACTGGGGAAAAATGTCTACATAAATAGCATATATGCACACAGCTGCTATAACCTGTCAATCATTAAAAATGATAGCTCACTCAGCAAAGTAAAAGGAAGTGTTTTGATAGAAAGCCTAAGTGAAAATCGATCAGAAACAGTCACAAGCAACAGTGTATTCGAGGAGTGTGTTGTCTTTTCTCACCGTCAGGGTCAGTAGCTTGCCATAAGTAAGATGTGCTGGGATGTGGTCAGGCTTTGATCTCAGAGACTCCATGTACCAGTGCTCAGCTTCAGAAACCTTGTTCAACCTCATGTAGGCTTCTCCTGTTGAAAGATCAGACAACAGTTTAGAATGACTGGTATCAATTTCTTCGTCTTAGAAAAAAGTTACATTACTGCACACATGACAAAATCTCAGCAGGAAAGGCAGACAAATATTATCCATCAGGCTAGCAAAAATACAAAAAAGAAAAAACACAGTTATGGGGAAACATAGAATGACACCCCCAATTTTATCTGAAAATGGTTTAACCACATTTGGTGGTGTCTAAACTCTCTGTACTGCACCACTCCGACAAAACAGACCATTATTATTGTGTTACATAAATTTAACTAAATGCTTGTTACTGGGACAAGAAAGTAAAAGAACACAAACAACAAACAGAACCTGGCACATAAGCAACAGGTAAAATATACCCACTCATAACATTGCAAATTTACTCCACAGCACCTCCGCTTGCAGGACTTTTCACCAGCTGTAATTTCCAAGCTATTCTTCATAGCATTTAGAGACTACCTGTGAACTTTGATTCTTATTTTACCTGTGTAATCCCTGCCAGTATGCTTTCAACTAATTTCAACCTTCTTAAACATTCTCCGCGAATCCCGAGGAAGCGGTTTTGGCATAACGCGTTATGGGAGGATATGGGAGGATATGGGAGACGTTATTATCGTATAACTCTACTCTATGACATACAATATCAGGGATTTTTTGTCTAGTAAAAAGGTCATATTTCCCACCTTTATAGATGTGGGAATGACCTTCACTGCTATGTAAATATGTTGGTGATATAATCCCTGTATATGTCATTTTTTCTATTGAATGTACTATGCGTTTGTCACAAAAAAAAAAAACATGCCGTCTCTTTCTTTTTATAATTTTTTACTATTACTATTTTTTGGGGTTGGCAAAATCTTCCTAAAACAACTAGGAGTTAGGTGGGATCAACTTTTATAAACTTTACACATCAATATACCCACTCATCCAGTTTCCTGGAGTCAATATAGATAAAAGTAAAGACCAATTTTCTTTTGCACATTTTAGGAATAATAATTATAGAATCATTTTTCCCTGCAAGAGAGAAAATCAAACATTTACCCCTTGCATTTAAAAATTGTTCTCTGACACTCCCCGCACTTTACTGTTGGCTGTGGTAGGTTCTATATAGCCTAGGCACTGACCGTTCATTCTTAAACCACTGAATGATCACCACTGAAGTCTAAAAATAGCATTCTATTAGAAGGTGGACAAAATGGCAGCCCTTCTACCTTTCTCAACATTTACCACTTTGGTTCCTAAATCCTAATCCTTCAATCTAATCCCAGCCTCAAAGCCAGGGGAAACTACTTTTTCTGCGTCTGAATCATACTACTGGTCCACAGGGGGTAAAAAAAATATTGCCTTAAGTTCTACCTTAATTCGGTTGGCAATACATTTGAAATATATAGTACAATAAACTCTGTATTCTTTGTAGCATGATCTGCCAAATTTTTAGGGTTACTCCTGTTAAACAGAAAAAAATGATCCTGTTTTTTTGTTTATAGGAAAGAAAATTCTAGACATTCATTAAGGTAAGAATGGAGAGCTTAGGCTTAATAATCAGTTATTTGACTCTTTGTAAGAGTAGTATAAACAAAAAAAAAATAGCACAAAATTATTTGTCGTGTTTCCAGGTTACTTTCTCTTAAAAATGTTTTTATTAGCAAAAACATTTTGCTAATTTACAATGATTAATGGAAAAAGGGATATTTTTCCACAAGAATATGAACAAGCACAGGAGATCAGAGCTAGATTTACCAAGGGAAACTTTGGCTTGTATTTAAAAATCCCAAATATTTAATTGTAATAAAATCATACTTGATTTTACTGGAAGAGAACTACACTGAAAAAGTATGTCTCAGACACAGATGTAAAACATTTATTATTTTTTTTTATATGCATTTCTTACTTCTTTCCAAAATCTAACATTTACATAGACTGCTGAAGCGT
This sequence comes from Pyxicephalus adspersus, assembly GCF_032062135.1. Taxonomy (NCBI): domain Eukaryota; kingdom Metazoa; phylum Chordata; class Amphibia; order Anura; family Pyxicephalidae; genus Pyxicephalus; species Pyxicephalus adspersus. Next base: position 81,155,734 of record NC_092859.1, on the reverse strand, counting down.
AAGATTCCCCTGTCCCAAGGTCTATGAAATAGTCAAGTGGTAACCAAAGGTATTTTGTTACTGGGCAGCAACAGAGGCATAGTAGCTACGCATTATCTGCTGTTGGTAAACTGGAAGTAATAGCAATTACCAAGTGGCATGTTTACCAAACATTTGCCAAATACAGCATATAGTGATTATGTAAATATGATTGCATTATTAAAACATATATAGCAGAAGATGTTTAGATTGTTGATAATGATAATTCAGATCTAAGCCAAAGGCTTCATGAACATTTGTAATGTTCATAGTGAAATGATTCAACTATACAGTAAACTGACCAAGGGTGGTAGTCAGCAGCATGTGTTTGATGCACGGGAAAACTTGCTCAGTTGATCTATGCTATGATAACTATATTCTTATAAGAAGTAACCTCTCATGAAGAATACCAGTGTGGGGAAACTTAATTAGAAAGTATTTTTTCCCACATTGACAGACTGAACATTCGTTCTGGAACAGTAAATGAGTAAAAAGGTTCCGTTTCACTGCAACAAATTTGTTGGGGCAATAATCATGGTATACGAGCAGACAAGAGATGCATTTTCAGGTCTGCGTGATCTGCAAGAGATAAAAAATATTTTAGAAGGTAGATGCCAGAAGTCAAGTTTCTTCAAGGCAGTGTAGATTTGTAATACAATAAAATTAAAGCCTTTGTGCCAATCCCTAAAAAAATATTGTGCTTATTAATCGGTCCATAATCCTTCCCATTTTTAAAAAACATCAGTGCAAATTTTTCTGGTTAAACAATTGCAGATTTGAAGATATTAGGAGAATGGATTTAATTTAGAAAAGTGAAAATTCAACCAATCCACCACCATTTTTATGGTTTGCAAAGTATTTACCTGATAAACTACTTAAAAAAAAAGCGAACAACATCAATTGAGATGTGACTAATCCAAGAAGCTACAATGTTAACAAGTGAATGATGAGTGCACTTAGCCTCCAGAAGCATCCAGATGCAAAACTCTCGAAAGGAGCGTGGTTTGCAGACTTGGCAATGCAAAAATAATTTAAAAAGCTCTGCAAATTTCACATCTTTCATTAAAACCAATTAAAGAACATCTCTAACCAGTCTAAAGCTGCCAGTACACAAAGAGATTAGGTCTTTCAACTTGGCCGTGCAGGCAGAGCACTAAGCAACAGTTTTAGCACTCAACGATGTCCAAACCTAACAGAAATATGCCGAACACTGAAAAACGTGAAAAATATTTTTGTATCAGAACATATTACATTCATCTCGTTACCAACCTGCATCTTTCATCTGGCCAATGGACATTCCAAAAATAATCTGTCCTAAATTCACCAGCATCCCAGCATAGATGTTCTGTGATTAGTTTACTAAATCAGAAACTTAATCTCAAACCTAGATATTAACAATGAAAAATACTAGTAAAAATATTTGACACTTCAGGCTTGCTTTAAAGAGCAGGAATAGAAAAGGAAAGAAACCCCAGGTCACTGGAAAACCTTTGTAACACCACTAACTCTAGCTAACAGTTGTTTAGTATCACCTATCATATCCACTTATCACTAGCAATGATCAGATCGATCAGTCACGTCACTACTGAATATTAGACATTGCATCGGGAGTATAAAGCTATTATGAACACTAGAGAGCTTTGGCTGAATTTAATTCAGTTTGGAATTTATGACTACACTCCTTCTACTCTGGCGTGGCTACACATCATTGCTGTATAACTATTGTCCCTGTCTTTCAGGGTTTATTTAATCTTTTAACTGTCCGCTCATAACTGATTTATTGCAAACTGCTATTAAGCTTTACAGTGTGGAAAACGCAGGGTGGAAAGCCAGAAGACTTGGAAGGAATCTTCATTTTCAACTGTTTTGCAGCCCCAACTACTTTGGCGAAGTTAAAATAATTAAAATACCAAAATAGTATTCCCACCAGGTACTTCAAGCAGCCAAAAATTCTTGGCTTTGTTGTACACAAGGGACAAACATTAGCTGTATGGAAAGAAGTTTAACTTTTGACGTACAGTCAGACAGGACTCTATTTAATTATTTTTGTTGAAAACCTAATGTGCCAACAGGACGTCAGTTTTGATGGATGTTACATGTAACCATTTGTTTATTGACAAGTTAATTAGGGATTGACAGGAAAATATTTATTTATACAGTGATAGTTGTTGAACAGAAACATGAAACTCCTATCAGCACTGTGATTTTCAGGCATCAGTAATTAATTGCAATACCGCCTGCCATAGAATGTTTTTGTTTAATCTTTTGACAGGATACTAACAACTTTTTCTAAATCTCCAATAACCAGAAGCTTTCAGCATATCCAGCAATATCTATTTTTTTATCGGGTCTGAAAATCATGTGCAAGATTGTAAAAATGAGTAACATTGATATTTGATATGCATGAAAATGAGAAATGGTACAGTGTCATTTTTATGGATATTCTCAGTGGCGAAGTCTGTGATATGTAAATGTGTTATATAAACTACGGTTAGCCATAAATCACCATTTCAAGGGGGAGATGATAAGCACTTCCACTGATAAAAGCTCTGCCTGTCATATACAGCAATTTTACAACTTGTTGGAAAAACACTATACAAACATTGGCTGAGAGGTGGTCAAGAGATAATGTTGGGTTTACAGTAATGGAAACTGGATTGAAATTTGTTTGTGAGAAGACATCCAGGCATGGACATTCTAAGCCTGGGCTGATCTTTCCTTTCAGCATCACTGACACTCAATCTGTCCGATTACCATGGATTTAGGAAATAGTTTAAAAGTGTATAAAGCCAGTCTGTGACCTCTGTGGACAACACAGGGGCCAAATGATCTCAATGAACAATTCAGTTATTATGGACTTTCATCTTTGGCTACTATTGTTCGACCAAGGGTAAAGTTGCTTTAGATCAGTGAAAAAATATGTACAAGCTGATCATTGTTGGTGCTTCAAAATTACAGACCAGTCTTTAGGCATTATAAAGTGGCCATATGCAGGAACTATTTTTTTCTCAGTTAGAGAAAAAGAAACCAAACTGCAAGCAGTTACTGGCTTTGTTTTTTACTTTTGTTTTGCAATGTTCTTGAGATTTTGTTATATGGTCAGCTCAGATGCAAATAATGCTTAATGGAATTCTTGCTGAAAATTTCTAGTGAAAGTACAAGAATATAGCTCAGAGTGTGCTTGTTATGAATACATCTAACATCCAGTCAAGCTTGAAAAAATGAAAATATTATGATTTTTAAACTGGATTACAGACTTGAGCAAAATCTGATCAGCCAATTGTGAAAAACAGAATTGAGTTGTGCCCTATGTTCAGCTTGTAAAATAACAGCATTACCCGGGAAGGCTTACATTTTCGCACCACTAAACTCGTAGCTGCACAAATTACTGTAACAGGTGGACCCATGTGGTTTTAAACGCAATGTAATACAATAAACTGTACAGTATCACATTTCCAGGAAAGGAAAAGACATCTAAATCTGAACTTGATCTTTAAGCAATCTTTAATTTTGGCATTAAAGTCTACAAACTCCCAAAAGGATCATTATATCTTTTGACCCGAAAGTTTTAATTGAAACTTTAAACAAAATACGAATACATCTGACCTTTATAGAATGTTTAATGCCAGACAAATTCATCTATGTAGCTTTAGCTTGCAGCGTGTTGATTTATACTTAAAGAAGATTAATACCACAAAAGGAAGAGGAATAGTGCATTCTAAGAATAAATATAATATTTTGTACAAGTAAAAAAAAAAAGTGTTCCTGAAGCTGACAACTTTGCAAATGTTTTGCACTCTTCAGTCCAAGGTTCATGGACAGTTCTTCAAGCCACAGGTATGCAATAAAAGTTCAGTTGTATCTCCAGTTCAAGTTTGTGTTTTTTTAAGTTTTAATGGGAAGAGCATGCCTTTTTCCTTAAGTGATTAGTTTATGTGAATACTCCCTGATAGTATAGGTTGATAAAATTTTGTGGAACCCCCAACATCATTCTCATCTATTTCTCAGTGGACCATCATCTGCTGCCAAGTGACAAAACAATACCCGTTACAATATATTTAAAATGACTGTACGTTTTCGGATTTAAACCAATCTGAATATAAACTTGGCACATAAAATAGCCTTACTATTGCTTCAAAATACTGGAAAATGCTTTGACTCAAATATAAACCTAGGGCACAAAATGCAGTCATCACTGCAAACATTCCAGGGAGTAATCAATTGAAAAAAATGCAAATACATCCATGGTGTGTTATTTTTCAAATATTTTTTTTAAAAGGGAAAATAAAAATCACATGAGTAATTTTAGTCTGTATGTTTTTTCTTTCTTTTTAAAACAGCACTTTTGTGTTTATGATTGCTCCCTGGTTCCTAAATGTTCTTTTGTGCATTACTAGCGGGCACCAGAAGATAGTGCCATGTCCTAATGTAGGTGTGTGGAACAAACTCACATCTACCAAGCAAGAGTTTGTTATACATTTTAAAGGAGAACACAGTGCCATTAACTGGTGTGACTTGAGTACAGATATTATTTTTCCAATGGCATTTTGAGGGGACAAAAATCTCACGTGAAAGAATGTAATAGAGAAAAAATATCTTTGGACATTTTCAACAAAGGTGTTTACCTGGTTGGAGTCTGTTAGCTGCTTCCAGCAAAAAATATTCTTTACTATGATCATTGTTGCCTTTCCAGAAGAAAGACTACTACATGACACGGAGTGTCATCTGGTAAAAATAATGGGTCATTGTTTTGCACAGAGGAATTGTGTTGAAACAGGCAGGTACTGCCAAAATTGGTCAAATCTAGAGCTAGGAAGCTGTAAACAACCTCTGCATTGGGTAAAACCTCTGTTATTAGGATTTTTGGATGGATGCAAATGAGAAAAAAAACCTAAAATGGAGGTTAGCAAGAAGACCGAGCCTGTCAAAGCTCTACATTTACATATAACCTCACAATGTGAAAACATCTGATTTGAGAAAACTCAGAAAAAAGGTTTGTTGAATTAGGGCCTCAGGAACATGAAATGACATATTTAGAAGAAATATCAAGATAATGTAATCAGATAATTTTTCATAACATATTATGAACCAAAAGAAATTAATCCCACAAAATGCAACAAAAACTTAGAAAACACAAATAACAAAACTAAAAACAACTGATCACAAGTTAAATATAAAAGCAGAACAGAAACAAGATACAACAAAACTGTAATGCAAGTCCAACTGTTTCTGTAAAATTATAACTGTCTTTGCATCTGCCTACATGTAACCCAAAACTTCTATCTTTCCCAAATTCTTCCTGATCTGAACTCCACAAGTACTAAACCCACAAAGAAAAAATGGCCTTAAATCACTGGATAATTAATGAATAATTGCTGGGGCTGAAGCTGGTCTTTGTGGCTCAAATAACAGAAAGTGGCCCTTTCCTACCTAAAATGTGCAGTTTAGCAAAATTATACCACATGGTGAAATTGAGTTTGTTTTCTCAAAAATGTTTACTTTGGCAAAATGTTCACTTTTGCCACAAAACTGGTTCTGCAAAATTCGGCTGCTCATCTCTAGCCTGCACGTCCTAGTTTCTCTCTCTCCCAGTGGTTCCCAAAGGCTGTAAATACTGACTTGTTTATGTGAAAACAGAATCAAAATGTCAATGTATTAATGACTAATGAAGCCTCCTTCCTTTCAGGTTACGACTGTCTATTCTGCCTCAAGAAAAAATAGTAATGTTTCATTCAAAACAAAATGATTTCACCTTTAAAGGTATTAACACTCTCAAAAGTTTTAAATTAGGCATGAAAAATAAAAGGTCGTCAATAATAAATATTGGTAATTAGTGGGTATTCATTACAGAGGTAACTTACACAAAAGTACTTTACTGTGCCTTGTTTTTTGTTACATCATCACTGACAGCAAAGGAATTAGGTAGAGGTCCAATCTGGTAACCCCACTGCTTCAACGGTCACAGAATCCTGGCTATGTAATGCTTGCTGCCCTTATTAACCATTGCCTTGTTCCTGAACACCAATCTGGTTCTTCCCTTTATGATTTGCTCCTAAGTGTCCAGGGGCCACAACCTGGCAGTTATCCACTTCTCCTTGCTGTGCATTCAAGTGAACAAATGGCTTTTAAAACTCGGAGCCACTGTTTTTTCTATGTACAGTAAAGGATATGCGACCCAGATCCTTTCAGTGAATATTGACCCTGATGCGTGACAACTCTCATCACTACTAACCTGTTCAAACAATAGGACTGATTTATCTATGTGAAGACAACTGAGATAAAGGAAAAATCAAAGTGGTTCATTTGACAAAACTTCTGCCAGCTATTCTACTAGGTAAAATAAATAAAACTGACTTTCAGATAAGTTCTACTGTATGGGCTACATGGGAGGCAGATCATGAGGAACACGACTGTTGAGATTTTTAAATCCATAAAAGCAGAATATCATTATCACAGGTGCAAAAGTCTAAATGGTAACAAAAATCCTGATGTCAGGCTTAAAAGCAGGTGAAAAATATGCTTGCCAATAAATCATAACATTTAGAAAATCTAAAATGAAATGCAGTATGTAGAAAGAATGGAGGTGATTGATGGATTAACACTTTAAGAGTGCTAAACGTTCATGAAACAGAAAGTAGAAATTTTAAAATTATACACTAGAGCCTCTGGTACAAAAAAGAAAATAATGTATATATACACTTAGGTCCATAAATATTTGGACAGAGACAACTTTTTTCTAATTTTGGTTCTGTACATTACCAAAATTAATTTTAAATGAAACAACTCAGATGTAGTTGAACTGCAGACTTTCAGCTTTAATTCAGTGGGTTGAAGAAAAAGATTTCATAAAAATGTGAGGAACTAAAGCCTTTTTTTACACAATTACTTCATTTCAGGGGCTCAAAAGTTATTGGACAATTAACCCAAAGGCTATTTCATGGATTGGTGTGGGCAATTCCTTTGTCCTGTCATAATCAATTAGGCAGATAAAAGGCCTGGAGTTAAATTGAGGGGGGAGGACAATAGTGGTGGATGATCGCAGAATCATTTCCATGGTGAAGAGAAACCCCTTCACAACAGCCAACCAAGTGAACAACACTCTCCAGGAGGTAGGCGTATCAACATCCAAGTCTACCATAAAGAGAAGACTGCATGAAAGTAAATACACAGAGGGTGCACTGCAAGGTGCAAAGCACTCATAAGCCTCAAGAATAGAAAGGATAGATTGGACTTTGCTCAAAAACATCCAAAAAAGCCAGCACAGTTCTGGAAAAACATTCTTTGGACAGATGAAACTAAGATCAACCTTTACCAGAATGATGGCAAGAAAAAAGTACGGCAAAGGCGTGGAACAGCTCGTGATCCAAAGCATACCACATCATCTGTAAAAACATGGCGGAGGCAGTGTGATGGCTTGGGCGTGCATGGCTGCCAGTGGCACTGGGACAATAGTGTTTATCCATGATGTGACACAGGACAGAAGCAGCTGAATTCTGAGGTGTTCAGAGACATACTGTCTGCTCAAATCCAGCTAAATGCAGTCACATTGATTGGGAGGCGTTTCATAATACAGATAGACAATGACCCAAAACATACAGCCAAAGCAACCCAGGAGTTAAATAAAATTTATTTCACAAAGAAGTGGAATATTCCTGAATGGCCAAGTCAGTCACCTGATCTGAACCCAATTGAGCATGCATTTCACTTGTTGAAGACTAAACTTCGGACAGAAAGGCCCACAAACAAAAAGCAACTGAAAGCCGCTGCAGTAAAGGCCTGGCAGAGCAGTCAAAAGGAGGAAACCCAGCATCCGGTGATATCCATGAGTTCAAGATTACAGGCTGTCATTGCCATCAAAGGGTTTTCAACCAAGTTTTAGAAACAAACATTTTATTTTCAGCTTTTTAATTTGTCCAATTACTTTTGAGCCCCTGAAATAAAGTGATTGTGTTAAAAAAGGTTTAGTTCCTCACATTTTTATGCAATCTTTTTGTTCAACCCACTAAATTAAAGCTGAAAGTCTGCAGTTTGCATTGTTGCATGTAAAATTCATTGTGGTACAAAACCAAAATTATAAAAAAGTTGTCTCTGTCCAAATATTTATGGACCCAACTGTGTATGTGTGTGTTTATATATATATATATATATATATATATATATATATACACATACACATACATATTCCCGGGTGGGAAGAAATTTTAGGTGGGTGGCAGCCCCTGTTTTGTGACCAAACTCTTTGATAACTACCCAAAAACAGCCGGGTGGGTGCTGAAAAGTGCCGCGTGGTGCGCCCAGCTAAAAGTGCCTGGGGAGTCCCCTGTAAATGAAACCTTTAATCTGCTTTATGTTTTTGAAATCATAGTTTGTAATTGTAAGTTAATAATACATACAGTTTTACGTAATAGGACTCCGATGTATTGAATGGCATATGAGAGTTTTCTGCATAGAACCATGTCAGCCACTGAAAGACTGGGTTACCAAAGCCATATCTACATCCAGAATAAGCAATAGTAGTCAGTACAGCAACTGCAAAATCACCAAGCTGGATTTTTGATAATTTACAGAATTCATAAACTTATATTATATTTAAGAAGGAACAAGACAAAACCTGTTATTCTGCAAGTGTTGAAGATATTTGTTTTGATAGATGTTTTCCTTTAAATGTCAAACTATGGGGGCAGCTAAAAGTAAAGCACAATGTTTCTGCAAACTACATATTATTTACACCCCATTAAAAAAATAGTGAGATATACTTTTCGACACAGTTAACTATTTGGTTCTAGTATCTTTCTTACCCATCATGTTATACAAGCTCTGTGGTGCAAACTGTCTTGGCATTTTCTGTATTGCTTCTTGATAGACTAAGAGGGCATCCTAAAAAATAAACACACAAATAAAATATTGAAGTGAAAACCTACACCAAAAAAGTATAAAAAGTAATCCAGATAAATTAGACATGTTAGAACAAAAATTAACTTTTAACATACATTATATATTAGGCATTAGTCTCCAAACTCCAAATTATATATACATATGGGGCCTGATTTATTAAAGCTCTCCAAGGCTGGAGAATATATACTTTCCCCAGCAAACCTGGAATGGATCTGGTCCAGGATTGAAAACATTTGATAACAAATAGCAAATGATTTAGGAAATCTGTTAGGTCAGGTTTGCTGGATCACCCAGGTTCACTGATGAAAGTGCATCCTCTCTAGCTTTGGAGAGCATTAATAAGCCAGGCCCATGGTGTATATTAGTAAAGTAAAAAATTAATAATAAATTAAAATTAAAATAATTAATAATAAAAAATTCTATTATCAGCCTTTCACAAGAATAGGTTACATCATTTTAAAGCAATAACTCAGTAGAAGACTAGAAATAGCGCATAGAACACTGTCAATGTCCTCCTTAAATCAATCTCAAAGGTTTTGGTGTTATCACACAGACTACCGATGGAGAGTTAGCATAAATTGCATACACGTGATTACCGGTTGTTGCAAACCCCCAAAAAAATGAAAAAAAAAAAAAAACAAGCAGCCATCACTAAAGATCTCGAATGTTGGAAGGAGGTTGCTGGAAATAAACTGCATGACATAAATCATAAAAAAGGTTCTAAAGTATTTTATTAAAAATATGTAAAGTCATTTTGTCATAACTGAGAAAACAAGAATCCTTCTAAAAAAATTAGAAAGTAAAAACAAAACATATTTTAATAAAGGATCTACAAAATTAACCATCAAACACCTACACAAAAGTTCCATCAGCATTTTGGCCAAATTACACAAAAAAGGAAACATTTTAACAACAACCCTTCTTAATATATAGCATTACACTTGGAAAGAAGGAGAATTTTGTTGCCAAAAATCTAGGCAAACGTTTGGGTACTAAAAAAAATCCTGCACCATGTTTATATTGCTTAGTGTTGTGGTTGTAAGTTTTTCCATTCAAATTTACAGAACTTAAAAAGATCTTACAATTAAGAAAGCTGTTCAAATATGTAACATTTACAATACTCAGTCTCATTCAGAATCATGGCAGGCTCAAATAAACCAGATAACAGGGTTACCTTAGGCTTTAATATCTCAGAAAAGTCAAAAGGTCTACCAATTTTTTTTCTTGCATACCAGGACAAATTACCTTCTGAAGCAGAGGTAAGACAGGGCATAGTTATCAATTTGTAAAGTATCAGTTACAATTTAGGATAAAACTTAGGAAATAAAGCAGATTTATCATCACAACTTTTTTTTTACTTTATAATATATTATTATTATAAGGATGGATAACCCTTTTATATAAAGTTAAAAAGATGTTTTTTTTTTTCTAATTTTACATTACTTTTCCAATTTTGTCTTTACTGCCACAGTGGTAAAGACTGAATAGGAAGACCCCAACCTCCTGGGATACATATGTCACATATCTCAGGTGGCTGTGGGCTGCTCTTTGGTGCATACCCAATCATAAAAAAAGTAAAAAAAGTAGAAAGACGGCGGTTCCTGGTGTCTAGCCCTTGCTGAAATGAATAGGAAAGACAGGAAGTAGCAGGACCGACTGGACTAAGATTGCGGAGGGATTGACGGTAGTTCCGTTTTATTAGAATTAGCCAGGTATTCCTCTGTAAGATAATTATAGATCGTATCCAGTATGTTTTTTTTTTCTTGACTGGACTGGGACAAATAAAATAGAAATTGTTACAGTATTCCTCCTGGCCAAGATAAAAAATAAAAAAAAGAAAAGCAATATAACAACAACTAAACAATATATCTTGGCAGTTGAATATAGTTAAATAATCTATATATTAGAGATGAGGATATTCTGCCAAAAGGGAGTCTTTATTGTTATGAATGTTAGACGCAGCTGGATTAGTCTCAAGATCTTATTTGGGATAGAGTACAAATACTTTTAGAGTGTTCTTCAGATTGATAGCCACAAAGCCCCTGTGGGCCCATACTGTCAGTAATATAAAATTTGCACCAAATATAATGTTGTGTTGGGATATACCTGACCTGCACTCACTACACTCTGCACTGTAAACTTTTCCATGCTACGATATGTATTTTTCCCTGTTTCCTTTATTGGAAGAACATAAAAGCAAAACAAAAACAGATTTAAATTTAAAAAAGTTCTATATTTCACCAATATTTTAGAGATCTCACCTCATACTGGCCCTGTTCATGGTACAACTTCCCCAGATTATAAAGGCAGCTGGTCACTGAACTCTTATGAGCGTTAGGGTCTTTTAAGTTTTCATCTGGAATTTCGGAACATTTCAAGAAAGTCCTTCTGGTTTCTTCTGTCCTTCCCTGATTCATAAGAATAATTCCTGTATTCAAGTATGCCGCTGTAAAATCAATGATTGCAATAAGTACATTTTTTAATTAATACAAAACACTTTAAAGTAGAGCGATAAAATTTCAGGACTGCTTCCTTTAGTAGCAGAAAATGACCGACCTTTAAAGAGAAAAAAATCATTTTTGCACTCGTGTCTGTCACTAATTTTCCTTTCCCTACAGGAGAGACCACCATAGATGAATGGTGGTTCGGCCTCCATGCTTTCTCAAAACCTTTCATCTATACAAAACGTTGCCAATTAGGATGCCAGTTGTGATGATGGTTTTGTGGTGAGGTCTTAGCCCTTCATCTTACGTATAAAAAACTATGTGATGATAATGATAAACAGATGTGAATTAGGATGATAAAATGTAAATTCATTACTTACATGCCAGTGTAGGCCTGCTACCAATTGCTAACTTGTAGTAGTGCAGAGCCTCTGAAAACTTGCTGTTTTCCTGGAGCAGTAAGCCTCTGGAACACACAAAACAGGAGTATGATTGGTTATCAGAAAACTAGATCCACATATATTACTTTGCAGTATATTGTTGATTTTTAAGGCATATATGTTCATAAAATGCTGTATACAGCTGAAACACAAGTATATAGTTTATCCATGAAAGCAAGGACAAACCGCTGAATTTAAAGTTTAAATTAATATAAAAAGTGCAAAAATGTTGTCATGATGGTTATGATGGATACACAACCCATTCCTTGCATGAATCTCAGTCTTGGAAGATAGTCCTTTAATGGTATGTTTTTTTAACTAGATGTAACATATATAGAATATCGTTCCATGTTTGAGATGGTGAGATAAATGAGATAAAGCCATTAAAAAGCCAGTGCCCCTTAGTTCACACTTGAGTATCTGATACACAGTAATTAGGAAATTATGTTACTGTCAGAAACAGTTTCACTTCTCAGCAGCTAATATACATGAAGCCCAGAGAAAGTATTAGGTGAAGGCTGCCAAGTGCTGGCTGTTTTTAGGGATTATTTTTTTTACACTTGGAAGATGTGCTACCCTCCACTACCGATCAAAGGATTCTATATTGACTGAATATTACCATTTCACTTCCACATATAAATTAATTTAAAAGTTGGAAGCAATATTTAACTATGAACACATTACTGTCTAATGCAAATGGGAAACACATTGTTTTAATCGGAGGCGCTTTAAAGTCTTAGAAGACATGGTAACATTGAATAACTGTGCTCTGGTATATTTTTAGAGATATTATCTTATTAGCTCTTAAAAACAAGAGTAACAATGTAGCTCTCTGTTTTATGTTAGTGCCAGCTTTCAAACTCTTTGTAAAACACGTATACGTAAACATGACTTTGTATATGAAATATTTCCTAATGTAACACACATGGAAGAATACATTATTTTGCAGACTGCGTGCCATTAATTAAACTTGGCAGGTGACAGAGCTCAATGAAATTTCAAAAGCAGTTAGGAAAATCTATATTTAAATCAGGAGATTATATGAAATTCGAAAAGTATTACACATGCTAGTCCTAATAGATACAATCTATTTGATAACAATTGGTTTACTTTTCTTTTTTATCCATAGAACACAGAAGCCAAATGTTTTTTCTCTCAGCTCCTGAGTGCTGTGACCAACATCCACAAAAGTGCACTTGTTCAGGTCTCAGAATATAATGAGGCCTAGAAGATTATTGATTTCCGACTCAACAAAAGTTTTTTCTTGGCTATGATAAAAACCAATGTATTTGGAAACACATCATATTTAGTTTAAAGTACAAAAATATTCGTTCTACAAAATCCTCCAGTGCCACCCTTCCTAGCTGAACCAATCTAACGTAACAACTCTACCCCGGAGAACACTTATCCTATTACTAGTAATGATTTAGATGCCGAAACCTTCTGTAGGGCTGTATAACAGATAACACATAGGAAAGGCATAAACAACAATGTAGGAGATGCAGATGAAACCCAGATAAACAGCTAACCTTGTATATTGAACATAAAGATATAAGATGTAGAATCAGTAAGAGACATACCAGTAGTGCCTCCTAGATATGTCATACATAAAGCCAGGATAGAGATGTATTTTTACAAAGCACTCATAAAAACTAACAGCCTCAAGCATATGATCTATGGAAGTGAGGGCTAGAATAGATAATGGAGCTGTGTTAAATTAGAAGCTTGCAATCTAGATAGGGTGATTTGGGTCAGATTCTTTACAGGCCTAAAGTGAATTTAGATTACCTTGAAAGTAGCCAAGTGAGGTTTGAATGTCAGATCGTAGGCAGGAGTTCCAGTACCTTACTGCGTCAGCCATACGCAGGGTTCATATCTTTGTTGCAAAAATCCACTTAGTTGCAGGCCACACCAGCAAAGTAACTCCCCCAAAGAACTAAATCTTCCCTCGGGGTCTCCATACAGTTCTGATCTGGTCTATGGGAAGTTAGTGTCCACGTGCCACTAGCACTGGAGTAGATATCAAGAGAAATTACTACAAACACAGAAAGAAAAGCATGGACTGGGGTGAACGGAGGTGTGGCGGTGTTTCAAGGATCTTTTGAGGGCTTGTGAAACAAAAGAGTATTCACATATGAGTTATTTACATTTACATGCAGCTGGCATAACTGCTGGGTGATGCAGCTAATATCACCACAAAAGGGCTCTATTTATTAAAGAGGGAATCTGACATTCTCTCAAACATTCCCTGGTGAGAATCAGTTAATACTATTGAAAAACATAGACCTGGAAGATTCCCATAAATGTCAGATTCCCTGTTTTAAAAATAGATCCCAAAGACTGCATCTATCAGTGTAACATTACTTTAACTTTTCCTAAACAAATGTTATCTTGGCCTTAGAACCGTGTTAGGTCATAGATGTGTACAGGCTAATCTAACTACCTACCTTTCCATCTGTACAGTTATCCTCAGGAATTATGAAGACAAATTAAGTCAGCATAAAATAACATAGGATATTTGAGCGATCTACAGCATGCCGAGCAATGAGGTATGATTACAGGCAGCTGTATTTTTTAAAATGTATTTACAGCAAGGAAGTCCGCTAATTAAAAACTTTACCCACTGGTCTTTGCTGTTGTAAACTTTAGTAATTACAGCAAGTCACTGATTAAAAAAGCCCTACACATTAGTCTTTGACATGAAATATTACACAGAAAAGAACTTCAAGATCTGTTCAGAAAATAGACTTCCCCCTTAAAAGTATGATTTATAATGCAAAGATGTGTGGATTACATTAGTAGCTTACAAAAGTAGTAATTTCAAAGTCTCATGTTAACTTAAAATTAATCAAATTGATCCTGTAGATAAGGTATATAGAGTAGTTCCTATTTAGGTCTATTTATTTCCAAGAATTTTGGAACTTATGTTTTGTTCCAATGAATAGGAAATGGTACAGAATTGGCAACTAGGCATAACAGCAGTGTGCATTATAATAAAAAAAACATTTTTTTTCTATTAAAATATTTGCTTTCACAATTTATTTCTTAATTTTCCCGAAGCCTTGCTGAAGTCACTTCCTATCTACATGCATGACCTCCAGAAGAGGCTGCACACCATTTCTCAGGTCAGGCTTGCAGGGATGACAAACAGGGGATCATACTTGTATAATGTACAATACAGATTTTATATTTTTTAAGCCGTATGAAGTTGCCATTGGAACCTCATGTAGCACAGTGACCATGAAAAAGCCTAACAGGAAGAAAGGACAGGGCACTTCACTCTATAACAGGAAGTGTTTGAACAAGATTTTTAAGGAAGATAACCAGATGGGACCTGCTAGAATATCAGAGGGCAGAAATGAAAACAGACTGTGTGTTCAGGTCTCATACTGCAATGGAAAAAATAATTTAGTTGGCCTTTTCCATTAACAATTTATCAAAGGCTCCTTCCTTTTCTTAAGACATATGCTGTAGTCGGTTTAAAATTAGAAAAACAAAAACAAGACACAGATCACAGAAGTCTAAATTTCACATGTATTTGACTTTTCAACAACATAAATTTTAATGTGATATATCTTTATTTAGTGGCATTAAAATTTCATAATAAAATAATGGTACTCTAGTCCCTGTAATCCCCTGTAAGGACTGTTTTCATATAAAAATAAGATCTATTATATACATGCTACTATATCTCCTTTTTACTTATGTTAAAGTTAGAATGCATAAAACACAATTAATGCTTGCATTTATATAACATTAGTGATTTGCAGCCTTATAGGACTTCTCAAAGTTGATACTTAAAAATGTATTAATATCAGGAGGCTTAATTTTTTTTAATAATGGATTATTATTGGACTTCAAAGCCAAACCTTAACTATTAGAAGAAAATATAGAGCAATAATGTGTTAGTACCTCAGGTTTTTAATGTTGTCTAGTGTCCCCATTGGGTGAAATTCACCATCTCATCTGTGCAAGGTGATCCTGGTCACCAGGACTGAAAGGGAGGGAAAAACAAATCACCACAACAGGAGATGGGGGAACCTTCCAACAGGAACAATGGTCCTGATAAAAATAATTCCAAGTTCCAAAAATGTCTAAGATGGGAATTCCCTTGTGTTTTCTGGTGTCTATGGACAGGAAATGAAGGCAAACCTTTGTAATGGGTCACAAAACATCTGTTGAGGGTTTCACAATTTACTACTTTATCCAAAAATAATAAAAAAATGCTTAGTTTGGAAATATTTAACTCTACCACCAACCAGCATCATCTGGTCAGATTCAAAGTTTTCTTAAGGTTTGAAAAATATACATGTCTAGTCATGAAAAACAAATAGGTGAACAGTTCCAGAAAATATGTTATCAGGAACATCCAGCTAGCATAGAGCTACTGGGTACAAATCATAAAACATAAAAATTAGTTTCTGAAAATGAGTCAAAAAATTTTAACAGATCTTTCATAGGTTTGTTACAAAAATACTACTGCTTATAGCCCATATGGGTATTAATGGACCCATAACAAATGTAATTGGTCCCCTATATGGATGACAAAATCTTTTTATAGCAGAAAGACCAAGTCACATGTCTGAATCTATCTTCACTCTATAAAAGCTGCTTCTGACCACCACTACATATGGTGGTCTGGAGAATTGGTTGAAGTAAGTATTCTGTCTACTAGAAGACATTTATTTAGAGCTGGAAGTACTCAGAGCAAGAAGGCTGCAGGCATTCCTGCTGCTGATTTATGTTCAAGAAAGAAAATCTGTGATGTTCGCTTTATCTCATGTTTTCAAGGCATTTTTGTAGTAGTATTTTAGACTTCGCTATATGAAAATGCCAGCTTTTAAATAAGCAGCTTTCACAGAGTAAACAGAGTCAGTAGTCTATTCCCATCTTCTCCACCTCCTAAACATCTCAAACCCATGAAGAATATCTCACAGCTATCCATAACCGCACATTGTGCAAGTGTGGTCAAGCACAAGGCTGTAAACATTGCAAAAGACCATGGCTGTGAGATTTACTTAAGTATTTTAGGTAGGTAGGACAGGGTAGGCCAACAGGGTAATGCATCAAATGGCTGAATACTGACAGCCAGCATTCATGTTTTTCTTCAGGACTCCAAATCTGTTCATTGGTCCCCTAGCAACAGTAGGAAGGAATGCCAAGTTCTTCCAGTAAAACACTGATATTATATCCAAGATCCCTTAACCACAAACTGTAGCATAAATTCATAAGTGACAATAATACAGCAACAGTGATGTTATATCGAAAATTCCCTAACCATGAACTGTGGCATGGAATTCATTCATGACGATATTACAGAGACCAGTCACTCGGCAAATAGAGTCTCTCTTCTTAGTTTTACATTTTGGTTTGTTAGGATACCTTCATCCCTATTGAAATGAAGTGCATTTTTCTTCCAAGCACATATTCTTTAAACATTGAAAGGAAATACTGATAGATCAAAATAGCAAAATCTGTGCTTAGCTCCGTCAGCACAGCACAAACTCACAACCACATGCAATTATTAAACCAATTGTGACACAAAAGGAATAGCTTGTATCTATGCTAGAATTTGAATGTTCTAGACTTTAAAACCGTGCTTCTCAACCTTTTTAACATGAGGAAACCCCTTGAATAAACTTTCAAGTTTTCAGGGAATCCTTACAGATAGCCAAAAAAATCATTGGTGTCACTAAACTGAGCTGAGAGTACAAACTACTCATTTTTCAAGGAACCTAAGAACTTTTCTACAGAACCCTGGTTAGAAAACACTGCTGTAAGAAACTGAAACTACATAACATACATGATCCTTAAAATCTGTCCCAGTCTACAGTGGCTTAAAAGGAATAACATATTAACATGTCACAATATACTCAAATGCTGCAACTATTACAAAGTCAAACAACCTCAAGGGGTGCCAGAAATAGTGGTGAAGTGGTAGAAAAACACCACAAACAGTGTCAACTGTCTCAGTATAGGAAAGTACTGTCTGCTACATGAACAAAGGAGGGTACTCATCATCAGCATAGTAAAGCTTCTGGGAAATAAATGGCAGAATCGGAAACAATTGCCATGTGTTCGATCATTGCAGACATTGTTCCCCTAGGCCTTTATATCTAGTGAGATCAGTAGATTTTTTTACTATAACAAGGTATAGATAGAAAAATAACAGCACAAAAAAGTCTCTGTCTACATTTTAAGCTTTGACCTAATGTATAATATAATATCAAGTAAACCTATTCCTTTTTTATTAATTTTTTCTGAAACTTCAACATTTATATACAATTTTAAATTACAATAGGTGTGGCAGGCTGTGATTTAAGTATGCAAAAGTTAATCACTATATAGAGGAGTGTTATCTCAGCCCCCTTGCTTTGGACTTGAGTTGACAAGGATCACTCTAAATAAATCCAATGTGGGAACAAAGTATCCGCACAGCTGTCTTTGGATCCACAAGACAGGCTCAGACCCTTTTAGTATGAGCAACATGTTTTCCAAGCTGCCCTATAAATGCATATTATATTGTTTTAATCTAATTAATTCACTTTTGCATTTATTTTCTATTCTCTGGGGTGCCTGTGAAGCAGCCTTTGATTAGTTCTCTAACACACAATGAATACCTAACATATCCCGATGCTGCTGACACAAACAGAGTTTCAGAAATTATGCATTAGCTACCTGCGCCTATTTGCTCTCATGTGGTTATCAAAACTGTTACTGACTGCTTTTCCATCTGTACAAATTAATGAGTGGGTTTTGAATCCCTCTTATTAGGATATCTATTTAGATGCAGGCAGATGGTTTCAAATTGCAATAGGAGGAAGTATCTACAATACTTTTATTTATCCTGGTATGTAAAAGGCAATTAAAACAAGACCCAAACGTAGACATCTATCAAAAGTCATACTATAACAAAATGCAATGTAATTACAAAGTTTTAGAAGAGAATGGTTAAATCCAGTTCCAAAATGTTTTTTTCTTTTTTACTGGTAAACCATTGGAGAAATTTCCATTTATTTACTTCCAAGAGATGCAATATGAAGTGTTTTAAATGTTTTTAGACACGTGTATTCTTTTGAAACCTTTGCTTCTATATGTATAAATAATTGTACATGTGTATGGGAGTATCTTTTGATCATTTGGGTTTCAATTATTGGTAATAATAATTAGCTACAGCATATGAATTTTGCAAAATATTAACATTTTAAATGAAATTCATTTGAAACCATTGAGTTTTAAAGCTCTGCTATTACCATTTTCTTCTCTGGAAAGTACAAAAAATGTCTAATGCAACAGCTGGAGTTTTGCTGAAGTTTACACAATTATTCTTCAACACCAATAGCAAAAGAAAATATTAATGAGTGTATCACTTCACTGCACAGTTTTTCAATAAGTCCCCAGTGAAAACGGGAAGAAGTGGACCCTGCACCGCACATGAACTTTCATGCACATAGGTTCTTTATAATTGAATGTAGGTGTGAAGAAAGTGTTTCCTAGCTGGAGTGAAGCTATTTTGAGTTTTTATTGGGAAAGGTGAACGAAAACCACACAGCTTAGAAAGTGCTTTGGAAACATTGCATGTCTTTTATCTCGTAGGTATAGTAACAGTTTCCACAACCATAGAACACTTATTTCTAATGTTAACTTATAAAATAAATGTATTTAGAAGTACTATCATGCAACACACTGGGATCCCAGGATTGTAATGTGACTGAATATGAATATTTACGTTTATACAGTTTCTCATTAGCATTCTAGAATGTAAAGTAAACAGACTAAATGAAATTGATAGAGTTTTATGTCATACCTTTGACAACCTAAGCAGGCAACTAAAGCAGTTAGTAGCTTTATTATGAGATTTGAAATTA
Source organism: Pyxicephalus adspersus (assembly GCF_032062135.1). Lineage (NCBI taxonomy): Eukaryota > Metazoa > Chordata > Amphibia > Anura > Pyxicephalidae > Pyxicephalus > Pyxicephalus adspersus. The sequence goes on along the minus strand of NC_092859.1, from coordinate 81,136,069 downwards.
CTATACCTTTGCTTTGACCTTTAAATGAAATCCAATTCGAGTTTGGTAACACATATGTTGTCACTAGTCTACAGAGCTGGTAAAATGTGTGTGTGTTTGAGAAGGGGGGATGTGATTGTAGTAAGGGGTAACTAGATTGTCTGGTTCTAGTTTTATTGAAAATCAACAAACATTCACTGCAAGATGACTCAATTGAAGTCCCGTGAAAACATTGGATTATACATAAGGTCTTTACAATATTGACATATTTGCTAGATGAACAACTAATCATGTATTCATAACAACTTGGGACTAGAAAACTGGAACTAAGTAATAAAAAGACCTTCACATTAATTGCATGGCATTTTTGCTTAAAAAATTACTTACTGATGTTTAGTTTGTATTGATCTCAAGTTGCATAAGTCCTCATGAAGCATTTAGGATGGTGTCAGTTTTCATATGGAATCAATTAAGTAATGAATGAATGGTGACCCAGTACTTTACACAAGAAAGGCTAAGTGCTCATTCAGGATAATCTATGACACATTGCGGAAATCATTTTCCTCTCATCAGGAATACACCGCTACACATCTTGTACTACAAATGTACATGATGACACAGAACTTATTAAAAAATGTAGTATTACTACAGTAGTATTAAAAAATGATGTTCAGGTGCTGAGAATAAAAGTGGTATGTTGAAAGCCTGCTTGGGACTATGACACATTATACCCACTGGACTTTACGATTACAAACATTTCTAAACCCTTTTTGAGCAATACATGCCTAAATATCTAATATTAAATTCATTCTGATGTTCTATAAAGGCTTGGCCGGGAATGGACCAATTCAAATAGGGTGAAGGTTGCTGACCACATGAAAATGCCATGCTATCTAGTTGTCACACTAACCTTTGAACTCTAATACTCTAAGTAACTGACCCAAAACCAGTGCAGATCACAGGTTCTGACTTCACCTACTGCAAAGCTTGATATGACATTGAGGTATCTAGTGTTTTAAGTTAATTATTATCAATGCCAATATAATAGTTGAAAGATCTTAAAGCTTCAAAGCTGTTACCTGTATGAGATACACACATATGGCAGGTATGTAGGGTGGATGGATCACAAAAAAAGTGTACTTCATTAGAAATCATCTATAAAAGTGTACCAGTTGCAGATTTAGTTTGAATGGAGCATATGAATATTGTACAGACACATCCATTACAACTTTCCTTTCTGCACATTTTACTTTAAAAAAACAATTCCTCCCAATGGACACTAAAATATACAGCTGAATATACTTACAAGTTATATAGCATGTCAGCCATATTGCTGCGGTAGTACAAGGCATTCCTATAAGCATTTTCTGCTTCCGGAATCTTGCCCTGATTCTTCAATACATTCCCAAGGTTTCCCCAGGCTGTCATAAAAAAAACAAAACAAAAAAAAAAACATTTCTATCAATATTTCTATGCATGACCCTTTAAAAGCATATTATATATTACACTTATAAATTTCGAATATCATATGACCCAACAATCTAAAACACAAGTGTCAGTTTTTGAACAGTCTCCAAATAATGACTTTTTTTTCTAGTAAAAAAATGTATGACTTTTTGCCTCTGCCCCAGCATATAGAATAAAGTCTATTCAATTCTGACAATGTCACACTCATTACTATCTGGCACAGACAGTTGGTGCTGTAAGCTTTCATTCTAGACTGTGTTCTGTATCAGCTCTCCTACTGTCAAGCAATAATGCTATGCTACAAAGATCAACTAATAATGACAAATGTTCCTGCACAAGTAATTACTTTAGCACAGGAAGTGTCTGCTGAATCATGAAGACTTCTGCTGGAATCAGAGGGAACAAAAAAATCTCAGCAAACTGAATAGCCATTCTCCATAGAGCAGTGCAGCCACAAGACTAGTCAGACATGGCTCTTAGCTAAAACAATACCAAGGTGAACAAATTCAGCTGGAGATTGTGGAATAAAAAGAAGATGTTTCAAGGCAAACCATGAATATCCTTATCCGTTTCAAAAAATACCAAATGCAAATTTTTGAGCAGCAGTAGAATATAGTTTTTTAATAAGTTTGACAGAGTATACAAAGACAAAACAAAATACCAATAATGTTTCATTACAGCAGCCCAATGCAGCAAAAAATTGTGCATCACTCCACAACGTACTGTACTGCATTGGAATGCATTTTTGCTGCACTGCAATGCAGATGTGTTGGGGTACTCTAAAATATTTTTTACTCACCTCTCCCCATTCCGGTGTGGGTGGCAACATCTTCAATTTAATTGTCACATTGGTTGGCCCACGCCTGAGTTTATCCCAGCAGGGATGTGCTGGTTACCTGGAGATGTGCATATGGACATCAGCAAATTTTGACAGGACAGCAAGTGATGCAAAATTTTGGTGGAACTTTCGTTTCAAGAATGAATGACCACACAGTGTGCCAAAGCACATTTTCACGCATGTCACTGATGTGAACAACAACATGGGTGTCTGTCTCTGTCTTTTAGAGAATGTGCCATGTGGTATATTTGGACATCCACCAGCCTAGCTATTTGAAATGCAGATAGACATCAAAGAATAGTAAGTACCTTTCAACCATGGACAGATTCCCCTTTGTATTCAGTACAAAAGTGACCTCCACAAAAACAGCTAAATAAACATTAAAATCCACAAGGGAGCTTTTTCCTGTCAACATGTGCCTTGGCATACTGCAGAGCTTGACTGGTTCCTTGTGCCAGGCCTACTGTAAAGGGCTGAAACAAAGACAAACTCAGGTAACCACAAGTAAAAAAAGGCAGTATCTGTAATGGTGTTTATTGGAAATCTTTTTTTTTTTAAGTGGAACTAAACCCAGTGGATTCCCACTTGTGCCTGTTGCATCATGGGTGCTGCCATCTTCTTCTTTCTTCTCTTCCACATTAAGATTTTCAGCCATTTTGTTTGGCTGTGCTAGGATGACCATCACCTGTCCCTTTCTGCAATAATGCTCTACTTGATGATACATTTTAAACTAGAACTTTAGTTTATTCCAATTCGAGCTGTCTCAGGTCTACCCTCTAAAAACTCACTTTAACTCCTAAATTAGTGCAAATTTATTAGCGCAAGATGCACAAAAAGACAATGTTTTAGTGAATCACCGGATCACTGCTTTAAAAATATACCCCACAGTATTATGTCTTCAGCAAAAATAATTCTGGTTTTCGGCTGTAAGATACAACAAGCCTTTGCACTTGGTGTTTGGCAAATTCTGCAAGATTAAAAAGTACAATTTTTCTTTATAAACATATTACATGACCCCCTTGAGTAAACACAATCCTGTACTGTGTCTCATCAAAGGAATAAACAATACAGTTTTGTTCTATATCCATATCTGCCTTGCAGTATCTGTAATGGAAAATACTAAAATTTTACTGCACAAAGGAAATGCAAATTAGTTTGGGACATAGCTAGCCTGAAAACTGAATGAAAGCTTCTGGTTTTCATTAGAAACGCAATGCGGGCTCTGAAAGCACGGAGGTATTACCAACACTTCACTTTACTTGCTCTTCTATTAAATAGAGTATCATCTAAAAAGAGATTTGAGTGGGTGGTGACACAACCTGCCTTGAGGCATTTATACATTCAAGGAGTCGAACTCAAGATATCTGATTAATTCAATTGTCGTACACCGTTTTTTGGCCATGATCATGGAAACTTGCACTGGGAAAAATGTTTAAATATTCAAATGTTGAGCAATAAAAAAAAATGTATTTAGTTATGCAGATCAGACTTGCATCTGGATCCCATTAAATTACTTCTGAAACAAAGGCATGAAGGAAGATTGACATGGCTGAGAAAACAACAATAATTATACACGGACCTTCTTGGAAGAATAGCAGCAACACAAAGCTGAGCCTATAGATGACCCTCTTTGGGTTGTCATTGTTTTAGCAGCAGTTCACTATAATTCATTTTCAGCTAATTAACTGCACAGAACAAAATGGGCTTTTTTTTTTACTCACTTTGAGAAAAGGAACTAAAATTATAAACTAGCATTATAACAAATTACAACAAAGCTTTTTTAAGGTGGCCATGCACTAGTCAATGTTTTCAATAGTCAGACTTTAAATTCAATACAAAAAAAAATTAATAAAAAAAATTTTTATATTTGATTGATATGTCAATCAAACATTGATCAGGAATGCCAGTTCTGTACCCAATCAAAGGGCCCAATCAGTTTTGGCCAAAACACTTATCCCACCATCTACTGGAAACCAGCTCTTGCCTGTTAAAACAAACTATTGGTCTGTTGGAGCAGGTTTCTGATTTATCAGTCTGGTCAGTGGGTGCACAGAAGTTATTCCAGGATGAAATGGACAACAACCAGTGTATGACCATTGCTATTCTTACTCCTAACACTAAACTGTAAAAAAACATAGCAATCATCTTCATTTCTGCATTCAAACTGGCCAGTTATAGTACAATCCGACAGAACAAAATCTTTGCAATACTACGGATATATACAAATAACAAAAGATTTACACCTGCCCTCTTCAAAGTGCAGTTTTGTGTGCCTCCCCAGGGCTGGAACCTCGTCAGCCGTTGGATCACTTGTTCAAAAAGAATGAGTGTGCAAATGACAGCTGGCGAAAATGAGCAGTAATAGTAATGCTCACTGTAAGCCATATTCATTCTTAATGGGGCTTGCAGCAGGGAGACACTACATGTAGCGTTTCTCTATGCGGCAGCATTTTCAGGTGTAAGGAACGCCCCATAACCTCAGTGCCAGTGTGAATTAGTCTTAAGCGGCCCAAAGTATACCCAGTCTAGTGGGACCACACATTATAAAGGGACTGTTCAAAAGGCAGGCAGCATGTTTGCACATTTGACAGCTGGCGGCGATGAGTGCTACTAGTGCATACATTTTTTTTTATCTCCATAAGCACTCTAACCTGATAAAGGACTTTTTTCTATACTTGATTTCTCAGGTTAAAAGTCACTATAAAATATTATGTACAAAGAATATATTTTACATTAATCCTTCTTCAGCTACTTAACAGAGAAAAGTGTTACTAGGCATTACAGTTATTACTTCCAAATACATACTGAACTGCAAAGTATTTTCACAGCTGACAGTGCAACTTACACACCCCATTTCCTGTCTCTAATTAAGATTAGTAGGGAGCATAGCAGTCAACAGTAGACGGCCTACCACTGCCATGTAAAGCCAATTACGGCACAACATTGGAAACGCCGGCCAGAGAGGAATAAAGGCAAACAGAAAAAGCTGACTAGCAAAAAAGTAATGCATTTAAGTTTAATACCTCCAGTCAGTAGCTGTGTTAGTAAGTGCTTTAGCAAACTAAGTAGTATCAAGTAAAAATCTTGTATTTAAAGCAATGCCTCTTCAGTTCTTTATTATTAGGTATAAGGCATAGGTATCCAGGGTTAAGGTTTAGCAAGCAAGGCAACTAGGTGAAAAAGACGAATGACAGTAGAACATTTGGAGGCTTTTAGAGATAAGACTGCCTCATGAGTCAATTAGGAAGAGTTTACCTAGACCAACAGTAATAGTAAAACTGATCTTTGAAAGTGTCAAAGAATGCTTCATGCACTTGGTTAATTTCTGCAAAATATTAAATTACTAAATCTCTCTCACTAAACTGCAGACTTTGCTGATTATAAAATGCAAACTCTACAAAAAAAAAAAAAACATAAGGATAACATCTCCCAAAGTATATGGCTAATAAATGCCAAAAATGTAATAGCGAAAAACAAACATAAAATCCACAAAACGTAAACTTTGTGGACTTTGGACTCCAATGTGGTCCACCGAACGTGCCTTAAAAGCTCACCCAGCCCCTATCCCTTCCAGAGTATCTGCTCTGTTCTGTGTGTACATTGCAGATAATAAAGCTGAAAGGCTGCCAACTCATTGCTGGGAGGAAGGAGAATGAATTGATTCACAGTGTCTGAAGCTACAGAAATCAGTGGGGGATTACTTAAATCACATTTAACAGGACATTTGATTGGTAAATATATGTATATATTTGAATGTCTATTGCCTTGCAACAATTTCACTTTAATGTAAAACCTATAATTTGCATATGCAGGGCTAAAAATTGCCTAACTTAATGTGACAATGATGGGCCAAATACTAGAGCTTTCACATGGGGAAAGTCCATAACATCGTGTTACAACATCTTACAACAAGCCAGTGCAGTGCAAGTAGGTGTTGGTTTCTTTTACACCAGACTCACTCAACCTTTTTAATCTAGGGGAACCCTTGAAATCATTTTCATGTCTTCAGTGAACCTCTGCTATATTTGCACATCAAACTACATTACCATGGTGGTTAGTGGAAAGAATGCCTATTACATTATTGTATTGCCTATTACATTATTATATTGGGAAGAATATCACACTTTCAGATAGCTAAAAAGAGCATTGGTATCATTTAATTTAAAAGACCTATAAGGCACAATTGGCCGAAGGAACCCCCAGCAACCTTTGACTTCCCTGACTGAGAAACATCAACCTACACCTCAACATACTGGCTTAAACTATACAAACCTAGTTTAGAAATTGCTTATTGGAACCATCAAGCCAGAAGCTTTGTGGAAGGGAGGTTAGTGTTGTGTATACTCAATTTCCCAAAAACCTTGAAATTGATTGCATAAACTACTAAGCTACTTGTCTTACTTATGAGCTGTTCCTCTATTGAACAATAAATATTTTATTATAAACCATTAAAAGGTCAACAATTTGTAATGTAACAAGGAGGAAAAGGCCACAGATGCTAAAAGAGGATTAGATCAAAGATGCTAAAAACAACTAATCATCAAATAAATAAAACATTATCTAACTCACATTTATTCACTCTTTAAATAGGTGCTAAAATTTCACCTTTTCCCTAAGATTCATTACAATCATTTTTGCAGCTCATCAAACTGATTTCAGGTGTTTCACTGTCATGGATCCTATTTCATCATTTTAAATTAAACTTTTAATCCAATTTCCAGCTGACAGGCATTAAGCAATTAAAGCCTGTTTATTTCACAAAAGCTGTAACAAAAATCTTGCTGTAATACATAACTAAGGAAGACTTAACTAATGATTAGAAAATCCTTCAAAAATAAAGGAGAAATGTCCTAATGCGGGCATAAAAGCAACAAAAGTGTACTCTTTCTGGTAATATAAGGAGTTCTGGACCTTTTACAGGGGATGCAGGCAAGGCTGATTTCCATGATGCTTTGGTTTTAAAAGTTTGGGGAAATGTGCAGGGGTTGGTTGAGCTCAAGTATTACAAGACTGAAGTACATTTCAGAAATGATTACTAAATACTGTGAGCAGATGCTTTCTTAAATTAGTCCTGGTCTGCAGTTACAGTACAGACACCGACACTCCAATAATAACTACTCCAAAAGCACAGAACTAAAATGTATATTTTGTTGATCCTTAAATTTTTTTTCTAGTTTTGGATAGAATGGGGAGTTAGACCCATGTAATTTTTGGTTGTCTGTGTCCATATTGGAGAGAATAACCCCTCTATTTGAAATGGCAAGAACTGTCAGTAAAAAAAATGTGGAAGAAAAAATTTATTAATATCTCCATAAGAGGAGAAGGCCAATAGGAACAGTTGTCCCAAGCTTAATTGTCTGATAAAACTGCTCATTGTGTCTCTGGGACAGGAAAAAAAAACAGAGACAGCAAGATATAATCTGAAAGGGTTTTAAACCTTCCATATTATAGCGAAAACTAACAGTAAATAATCTACATGCCTATTAATAAATAAAAGTCCAGGCTTTAAAAACTTTTCTATAAAGAACAGGATTTGATCTCTATACAAAAATAGACCAGGATGTTTTAACTAAACACATTTCTGTTTATTGTGCCTCTAGTAGTTTTATTTAAACTATGATAAAAAATGTAGTGTCACAATACATCGTATGACTGCATGCAATACCTTATTTTCATTCACATCTAACAAAGGTTTTTGCCAGGAAAAACAGAGTACACATGAACTTTCGCTAAATGATTTCCCAGGTATTTCAAGCAACATCCAGCAGACTTACAAATTGGGATTTCCGGATACTTTTAAGGTCTCTGGCTTGAAACTACATATTTGCCTGGGATTTATGCAAGATTCCAGTTCTGCAGATGCCAAAAGCCAACTTGACCTGAAACATTGCTTTTATATAAAAACTTGGTATCAGCAACACTAACAAAAAACAACTGTAATAAAAATGTGAGATAAGTAAAGATAAAAAATATAGTCTCAGCTGCATATATATTGTACATGCAACCTAACATTTTCTTTTATATAAAATCTATAATGTAGTGTGGAATTTAACTATTGGTCCCATGTGCTCCCCACCCCAACATCTAGAATTAATATATAAAAAGCAGACTTCGGATCACACGTCTGTTCCAACAGCTCCAGGCCTGGTGTCCGCTCATTGCTCATATTAATTCTTGATATGTTTTTTTCATTCAAACAAAAAGAGAACACTTGTGTTCTGAATATATTCCATGGGCTGTAAGTACATTATCTCATGGACAGATAACGGGGCTGCCCCATTAGCATGCTGAGCTTGATAAGAAACAAAGGATGCAAACAAGCTGGAAGTGCTGCAGATTTGAGGCTGTTGGCATGAAATATCTGATCAGAGTGTTTTTTTCTCTATTAATTAACTGTGGATGCTGGAATTGGTGTGAGGGACTTGAATATAATTTTACTTACAATTTATTTTGCTGCCTTTGGAACAGGTTCAGTGAAAACAGTACAAGGAACAATGATAATGTGCCATATGCAGTGACCCTGCAATATTTCATTACACCGCCTACAGAACGGTGGAAGGAGATGACACTCTCTGATACGAGTTGGTTACAATTTTGGCAGACTAATATCTTACTTGCTGAACTGCCGTATTTGGGTGACTAAGTCCATTAAATAGGATAGAAGCAAATGTATGCTTAGCTTACCCCTAAACCAGAATAAAAAAAACAGAACTGATGCAGACTTGGTAGGAAAGGAAATCACGGCTAAAAAAAATGGAGATAGTCACTGCAGACCTTTCTCTTAAAAAATAATTTTTATTCAACAGCTTTAGAACTAACTTGGGATAAAGGAAACAATCGTTGCTAACTTCTCTGTTCATCTGGTGCATGTACTGTATATAGACAGTCAAGCAACCAACATTTTCAGAATTATGCCTGTAATTACAGTTTCCATATTTCTCTATTATTTTAAGTAAAACTTTTTTGTTAATTATTTTGCATAAAGCGAAGTTAGACCATGTGTCAAATAGTTTTCACGCTGGGAGATTCACACTCGGACAAAAACAGGAAAACCAAGAGATGTAAAACAAGAGCTGGGTGTAAATCTCCCAATTTGGACATCTGTTCTGGTGGAAACTGTCTAAAAAGGGATCCATTGGACTGTATGTAAAGTGAAATCTCCCAAATGGGTTTCAAAGGAAAAAAGCTTTTGGCTATACATAAACCTAAGAAATTAAAGGGGTTGCAAAACACAGAACCCCAAAGATCCACAAATATTTAGATCAATGTTACATATTATATAGCACTAGGTCAATGATGAAATATCATCAGGGGTACATTAGGTGCTTAGCTTGTTTAAATCATTTAGCAATTTGTATTGTTAGGATTAGCACATCCCGTTTTATATATACAGTGTTTAGGGGAAAAAGCAACATTTAATTTTATCATTATCACCTTTTACCATGGTGTAAAGAGTAAACAGCCGCTGTAGTAAACATTAATTCTAGAAGTATTAAAGAGGTTTCACCTTGAGAGTTTCACATATGTATGACACAGTTCACTAAAAACACCAAACAATATGTTAAGTAGCTGCATTAATCAACAGTTACATTATGCGGATGTAAAACTGTACAATAAATGCAAAATGTATTTTAGATATTAATTTAAAAAATGTACAATTTCACCAGATGTTTGGTATGAATAATGTACTACTAGATCTTGTAAACATGTCAGGATTCATCCAAGGAATTTAGAGACTATAATAATGTAAAAAGCCAATAGATGAATTATAAGACCACTGAACTTTATACAAATATCCTGAAATATTTTATAAAAATAATGCACAAGCAAAGCTGAATGTGATCATACTTTGTTCAGTCTGATATTTTATTTTCTGCTATATTTTAGACTGTTTTAAATCTTTTTCTTTGTCTCTCTCATGTTGCAAGCCGATGGTTCAGATTTGGCATTGTGTAAAGAAAAGGACTCTCCTAAACAGAAGTTAAAATGATTTTGGGTCAAGTAAAAGATATACTGTGAAATACTATGAGTAACTGATGAAATAACCATTACAAAAAAGACTAGAATAAATAAAAAGACTAGAGAGAGAATAGAAAGTCAAGATGAACACACAATAGAACATATTTGCTAACTTAAGTTAACAAGCTAATGTGAACACTTAATATGCTAACCATAATTACATCAAAATAAATCAATAAATAAATAAAAAACCCTCAAAAATACATTTCAGTAAACAACTCAAAACCTGTATAAACTGAAAATGTACCATGATATTCCTTCTTGAACTGGTCCTTCAAAAGTGCACAACTCCAGTTAGTGGAAACATATTTAACTTTCAAGAACTGTAAAGCATTGATGTTCTTGTAAGGATCTCCTTTTAATGCCATGCAGAATTCATCTGGTGGCTAATATAAAACATTGCTTCTTTCCTTGCAAAAGAAGAAGCTGAGTTTTAATAAACCCCAGACCTCCTATCAAGCAGAATATTCAAAAGAATATATTGTTTGCCCATCACCTTTAGGATAAGTTTATGGTTGTCATAAAAAATCATTAAAATGTGCAGATAAAAATACACTACACATCGTTTTGAAAGTATACCATGCTTTTTTTAAGATATATACTCCCTCATTTAAGCCCCTTTTTTTAGCTGTATGGAACAAATGGCAATTAGTGAGGCTTAGGAAAAGAGAGAATATGAAAATGAAAAAATATGACCTGTGGCATTTGGGAATGGCACTATGGGATGTCCACTATGAGATGGCAACATGGCAGTAGTAGCTTCCACATTTTTTTCCCACATTAATCTTAACATTGGCTCCCATCACCTCCATTTTTGTATCCCATAGATGAACCCTTCTATGTACCTCCTCCAAAGATAGCAGCCTTTACCATACTGAAAGCTTCAGCTCTTTTTACTTATGTTAACTACTTCTACAAGAAGCCATCTCCCTGCCATGTTTTAGGTACAATGCTAAGGATCACAGCCCTAGAACTACACCAACACAAAATGATCACAAATTAAAAAAATTGCAGCTGCCAAATTTTTGCCTGACAAATATTAAAAATATGTGTATTGCATAAAAATGGCACTTTTAAACACTTAAGCTGCGTATTTTTTCTCGCCCTATAATCGGCCAGATATCGGGCGAGAATCTGGCGTGTGTAGAGTAGGCGTCGTTCATCGTCCGTGGATCCGTCCTGGCGGATCCACGAATGATGAATGACGAGCGATCCTAATGCAAGTGAGGGGGGAGAGTGCGCAGCAGGGTGCCGCTCCGTCGCTCTCCCCCTCCCCTCTCCATAGAGCAGAACAGTGCTGTATGTACAGCACCGTTCATGCATCGTGCAGTCCTTTGTCGTTGGAAAGGATCATGAAAGATCCTTTCCAACGACAAAAATTGCACGTGTGTACGCAGGTTTACATTTTACCCTCCAACTGTATGTACAGAACGGTGTGAAAAGCTATATAAACAGGCATTCAATTAGCCACTTTTTTGTTATTTAATTAAACTAAATGAGGCTACAAAGACAAACAATATGTTACTCAACAGAAAAAAAAAAAAAAAAAAATCACAGCACATTATAGAAACAGATCTTCTAAACTTATCATTTCCAAACACGTTCAGAAAAACAAAATGTCAAAAGGCAAAAAAGGTAAAACGTTTTCTAACAGACTACACAGAAAAAAAATAATTCAACAAAACCAGAAAAGAATGAGTGTTACCTTTAGCTGGATTTACTTGTATTCCTGATCTATAAAGCATTTCTTCATTCTTCCAATCTCCATTTCTAACAACAGTTTTCAGTCCATAAAAAACAATTAATGAAGCAGCGGCATAAAATACGAGGCTTTTGAGAAAGTTTTTTTGGGCCTTTATATAAAGAGCTCTGGCCCCCATAGTTATTAGTAAACAGAATCCCATACTGGGAATATAGAGTACACGCTCTGCAATAACAAAGCCAACGTAGAAAAATAGATTACTAGCGGGCACAAAGGGAACTATCAATAGTGATAAAGCTAAAACAACTATGTTTTCTGTAGACGGAAGTTGCAAATGGTTGATATGGTTTTTTACACCATTTTCAAGTTTTGAGACAATGCTAGTCCTGTGCTCTGTTGTTTTGTATTCTAAATCTGAGTGACAGCTATGGCCATTAGTATTCTGCTTGCCATTCATGAACACTTTCCCATTGCATTCTCTTTTTATACCCGAGCTCTTGAGACTTGTGTAGGCAAGGAGGAAGAGTAAAATGTAAAAGGCCACAGTGTGTATATTCCTCCAGTCAATGAGCGATTTAATAAGAGGCACAGCATCCATTGACCAATCAAAGCTGAGTGTGTCAGGGCAAAAAAGCAGCCACAGGTTCTTAGTTGGCAAGTATAGGAAGGTCAGAGTACGTGTGAGCAGATTTTCACAGTCCGCAGCTGGGTTGTCAGAGTTCGAGAAACTTGGTGGCATGTTTCCCATCCAGTAAAAGCGCACACCCAGCAATACAGCTCCCCAGGCGACCAAAAGGCCAATGCTAAGAACGAAGGACAAGTTCTTGCCCTGAAACCAAAAGATAAAAGAGCCATTAGATGAACAATCTTTAAAAAGGATACAGAAAGCATGCACAGTACAGGTTCACAAAAACAAAAGAACAAATGAGTAAGACTAAACAAATTACCATCATTCTTAAGTTAGCTTCAGAAGTTTCTCCATTTCTAGAATCTTTCTGCAATCATTTTAGAATCAATTTTATTTCTTTTAAATGTTAAAGTACCTCAATTTGTCAAGAATTATGTTTATGCTTTAGTTTAAACAAAGTTAAAACAAAATCAATATAATGAAAGACTTACACAGAAAGAAGAAGGAAACAAGGAGGGGGAAGGAAGAAAAAAGGGAGGCTTTTAATGTGCCACTTGAAATATTTCGGTTAAAAATTGGATTTTATTATTAGCTTCATAAACGATAACCATTTTAAAGTGAGACAAAAATATACATAACATATTCAACTGACCTCAAACATAGGCAAAAGGTTTTGGTACTTGATCATGATCACCAGTTCATCAATTGGCAAAATCGAGAAGTGTCACATGCATTTCAAAAATAGACCAGATCAGAATAAAGTCTCGACCCGACGCATTTCATCCAAAGTGGCTTCCTCAAGGGATATGGAGACTTGGATAACTACAATTTCAGGTTTACAAAAAAACAAAGGTGACACCAATGATCAAGTTTGGGTTGTCCAACTTTGTTGAAGGTTGGCTACCTTTGTGTGATTGTCGGGGTTCTGATACCAGAAGATTTAATCATAAACGGCCATAGTGTACATATTGTGATAAGGTAGGTATGTGTTGGTATAGGTTTCACCATAGGGAACCCCGGTCTTTCTATGGAACATATAGTTCACAGACAGTCACAATCCTAGATAATATCAGTTTATCAATTATTGCTTGATGCCTTATAGGTATTGTGACAGCTTTGGTATTGATATTTCTATTTTTATGATGTCATATGAGATTGCGATTGATTGCCCCCTTCTTGGCTGGCTGTGGACGCTCTGCTCTCCCGGCATACCACCAACGGTCTGATTTCTATGATACAACTTTCCCTCATTTCTCCGATTGACAGTCAATCGTAATCTCATATGACATTATAAAAAAATGTCTGTAGCCAAATACCTTAATCCTGAGATAGTAATAATTTTCAATTCAAGAGCACATACATACCCACAGATGCTTATTGGACAGGTGCAGACAGGTCAAAACATTGTTACAATAATTGGCTTAATGATATATCGCAGATGATTATATGATCTGTTACCCCTTTATGTACCTTACTAGAGTTTTCAATATTTGGTGCAAAAAAGGGCCAGAATGCATACACACTACAAAACAAAGTTTTCAATCTCTCAGTTTTCTCAGATAATTACTTCCATTTCCTCAGTCAGAAATGACATTTTCATCTTAAGAGAACTTGAAAACCATGGTTTACTGAAAAAAATAGCCATTCGGCAAAAGAAGATGGATTACATATGAATATGTATATTGTGTGCAGGCCACAACTGACACCACAGGACAATGTCTACACATAAAAGCGATGAGGCTGCTCAGAATGCAGACACTGTCTGACTGTTCATAATGATGTTCAGCAGCCTAAACAAAAATGGCCACAAGGAAAACACGCAGGTTGTGTTTTCTTAAATTGTCCAGTGACTGACTGTCACGTTAATCATCATAATTTAACATTTTGAGGTACTGATAAATATGCCAATAAGAACGTCTAGATTCATGCAGACTCTCCACATTTTTAAGTCGTGAAGTTGAAACCAGTGCGCCTGCACAACAGCCAGTAACGTTTTAAAAAAAGAGGTAGTGGTGACAACCTCATTGTTTTCCAATGACTAATTTACTCTATAGGTACCAAGAGAGGTACCAATAGGTACCAAGAGATTGGATGGCAACAATCCGATGTCTATGGGGCACTTTACTCGCCACCCAAGATGCCACCAAAGAAATCGTAGAACACCTTGCCCACCCTGCTTCATGGCCTTAAACATAAATATGTGCCACCTAATTTTCATTTATAGTATGTTCTTGCACATAATGGCAGTTGGATTTCACATGCACACCCAACAACGATCTGTTTAAGGCCAACAGATTCACAATGGGACAAATGGACGCAATAAAAACAAAATAGACCTATGGATCCTGTTCAGATTCACGGTTGAAAACTACAGCCATTAACCTCTCTCAGCCATCACTGTTCAACTTTGTCATGTGGATGAGTGAGTTGGTTGAGGTAGAGATGTGGTTCTTCTAGCGGTGGAGAAGCAACTGCAGTTCCAGAGGCAACTTGTTCATTTCAGAAACTGCACAGCACCCGACTGCAACTGGATGCAAATGAAAATGCATATACACAATGGTTTCCAAGAGCTCCATTCAGTTGGATGGGAGCAGTTGAAAGGCCCTTAAAATGATTGACAATAAAAGAGGGCACTACATAAAGTTAATTACACGTTATCAGTTTTTATTTTAGATTTTCCTGTGTAATACTAATACAAGTGCAAACTGTGCAGTGTGTGGGCATTACATCCATAAAATGACACCCAGTTATATAAACATACACACTAAACGCTGGATAATGAATATTTTGTTTTATTGTATATTTTCTTTAAGAAAATGTATGTGGCAGTAGACGGAGTTTGAAAACAATGACAATTTCAGGCTACATAAAACAGCGACTTCTCGAGCAAAGAGAATCTTGGCTCATTCATAGTAACTCAATACAAATTAGAAGACTGTAGTGGCTACTAAATGTGATTTCCAATATTGTCACCTTAAATCTGCAAAGACTTTCGGCTCCAAGTCTAGGACGTCGGATTTTTTTTGTCAAAGATCCCGGATGCATGTAGTGTTTTTCCAAAGTGGGATTGTATCGTCTTCCCCATTATTTTCTTGTCTGCAATCTAGACATTACAATGAACTTCTTGTTAAAAATGATTCTTAATTACTTTGGTGGAAAATGAAATCAGTCAGGAATGTACATCATAAGGCTTGTATTCACATAAAGTGCTTGTGGAACAGGGGCTCTTTATGAGAGGAAGCGGACCCAGTATCTTTTAGAAATGCAAAATCCATTCTCCCTGGGCCATATATACTAGATATTTGATTTCAGAAATATATTTACATGAAAATGTTATGCAGTACTAAAAATAAACAGATTATGTTTTTACTATTGTCAGCAGTTGCTACTAGGAACATACAGTTATTATCCTTAAAGTATAACTAAACCAGGGGTGGGCAAAGTTTCAGTCAGGTGCCACATATTACAATTTGAAAGAGGACTCAAATCAGCAGGCCGATGGGAGAGTGGGCGGGGATTTTTCATCATGACGCCACTAAACATGATGTAATGATTCATAACCCCGCCCACTCAATCGCAGATCTGAGCTTGTAATGGGAAAGTGGGCGGGTTATGTACAGTGACAGCCCACCCACTCTCCCATCGCAAGCTGAGGGTGGGGGAGTGGGCGGGTTGTGTGCAGGGGCACAGCCCACCCACCTCCACAAGCCAGGACATGTTTTGAGGCTTTTGCCAGTGCCCCCCCAGATGGGACCTTCCCCTGACCCTGCTCGGAATGGCACCGGCCAAAACCGCGGAACACCCAAAGGGCCAGAGAAACCACCGTATTAGGCCGTACAC